>NW_010424064.1:34914-38190 GCF_000710305.1 Buceros rhinoceros silvestris | reverse complement strand
GTTCAGCAGCCTAAACCCATGGAGTGCGCAGTGCTGGGAAAGCAGGTGCTCGGGGAGTCCACTGAAGGATTAGTGGCTTTGACACACACCCGATCGTTTCTGAATCCTCTTAACGAGCTGTGCGTTCCTTCTCTGACTCCCTGTGGTGCTGTAAAGGAGTAATCCTTGGCCAGGCTTTCAGGCTGACACTGAACATCATCCTTCGAAGTGAGCTCTTGTTATAACTCTTTATAAATCATCCAGTTCTTCGTTGCATTACAGGTTACAGATCTGATAGCAATAATTCTAAACCCGGGCTCCTTTTCACACTGTCTTGGGGTTTAATTCCCTGTAAAAAGGCAAGTGATGAACTTTTGCTTTGTAGAGGACGATCTGTTCTAATTGCTCCTCAGGCTTAGGTAGAAGAAAAACTGATAGGTCAAAACTTTTAACAGAAATCTGAGTTTCTAATCGCATTGCCGCTGCTCTGCTCCAGGTTTGAGGCTGCACTAGCTCACGTCCCTGTTCTCTTCTCGGAGCTGGGGTCATCAGCCGGATTATATTGACTCACAATGACCTGATCTTCCTGTGAGACCTGTTTTAAGAAGGAGGGAATATCATGGTACTGGTGGAGTATGAAATGAGATCCGTGGAAGGTGGTGGGGTCAGAGGACGCAAGCTCCTGTAAAGCCAAGCTTTGCTAGTTCATCAGTGCACAGACTCTTGGCATGGCTGAGGTTGGCAGTGGGACTGGCCTGAGGGTCACTTAGTCCAGCCTCCCTGTCTGGGCTGGGTCACCTAGAGCATGCAGCTCTCAGGTGTGTCCATCCAGATCCTGCACTGGTGCTGAGAATGGAGACTCCGCAGCTGCTCCAGGCAGGTTTGCCGGTCTTGGGCCAGCTCATGATAAAAACTAGGTTTTTCTTACATTTAATTGTGTCTCAGTTTGTGCCTGTTGCCTCTCATCCTGTAGCTGGTCACAGCTGAGGAGAGCTTGGCTCCTTCTTCTTTACTCCCCCTGTCAGGTATCTGTACACACTGACAGGACCTCCTGAGCCTCCTCTGCTCCAGGCTGGACCATCCCAGCGTGCTCACGCTCTCCACATACAAAAGACGCACCAGTCCCTGTATCGTCTTTGTGGCCCTTTGCTGGACTAGGCATTTACCAACAGCTCTTACCCACCGCACGTTATGGTTGGAAAGACCGTTCTGTTCCCTTGACCTCGGCTTTGAAGTAAAGCTTCTGTGATCACGGAATGTAAATCATCGTCCGTTTGTCAGTGGAGTGTGTATGTTTGATGTGGTAACTCAGGTGGCTGGGGTTGGTGCACCAGTGTTGCACAGATGTGACGGTGCAGTTAAGTGGTGAAGTGTTGTGTGGACAGAGCTGGTGTATGGAAAAGGATGTCACTGAGAAGTGCCACTGTTGCTGTCAGGTGTGGTGGTAACAGCATGATAAATTGGAAAGTGTGATCATTTTAACATTTAGGAGTTATACCTGTACAGAGGTAGAGCTTGGCTCATGGTCACGCTGTCTTTATTATCTGCGCCTCACAAGTTCAATAGTTGTAACATTTCCTTACCTGTATGAGTTACCTGTTACCAGGTACTGGGCACAGATTGACTCGCTAGTTCTGTAAAAACAAAATCTATGGACTGTGTGAAAACAAGGACAGATGATCTGAATGAATAGATGGAGATTCTGATACCATAATTGTGCTGATTATAGGGACTGGTGTTGGGGCTGAAATAGTAAAACCAGCAAAATAGAAGTTTGATAGTAGAGTATCTTTGCAGGGAGTGCAGTGAGGAAGTTTCCTCGCTGTGTGTCCCCACAAAGGGTGCTGTCTCGGCAGTCCCACACAACAGGGTGAGACAGTTCATTGCCTGTTCTTAGGACATGTGCAGTAGGAGCTGCTGGGAGGGGGAAGATACTCCTCTGCAGCTCTTGTGTTTGTATAGATGGTCAGTGTTTCCATGCTCAGTCCAGGCTAGTCTGAAGCAATTAAGAATAACACTCACTTGGAGCAAATGAAGTGATTATTTAGTATTTTCCAACTATCTGTGAGTCGTGTGTTAGGTGGCCCTCAAGTTTTTGGGCAGGTATGCAAAAAAGCTGCTGCAAATCTTCACCTGGATTAAACTGCTCAGCTGGTCGGTTTGGGAGGCTGCGGCGCTTCTGAAGCACAAACTCAATTTGCAGCATGGGGTCAGGGAACAAGTGATGTGGCTCGTGCAGCGAACCTGTCTGTCCACAGCCCCCTCTGCTGACCTGCACCCCCAGCTGCCATCCCTCCTTTCAAGCCGCGTATTACATCACAGGCACGGGCAAGGAGTCCTAGAAACGCAGAATGTTTTGGGTTGGAAGAGCAGCTCTGGTCACACCTGTACTAGTGGCCCGTGGACAAGGTACGGTTGGATCCCATGTCCTCATGTTGGAGCAGAAGCAGGTCCAAAATCTTTCCCCCTTATTACAGATAGATCCAGAGTGTGCTGGTCTTAAAAGCAGGCCCTGCAGGGTTTGGTGGTTTTTTATTCCTACGCCCCAGTCTTACCAGTTACTTCATTTTACAAGTTGGAGAACTCTGCGCTTGGCTGGTAAGTGTAGACAATTTGTTGACTAAACTCTTCTGGCTGCTTAGATACTGAGCTGGTTTGTGTATTCAGCTCCGTCATGAAACGGTGTTGGCGGTGAGCAGATCCCTTGGCTACAAGAAGCAGGACAGGTAAATACCAACTCGTGCCAGTGTGGGCACTGTCATGGGGACCTATCCACTGGTCCCCCCGTGCAGCGGCGTCACCCTGTCAGAGCAGATGGGAAGCGGTTCCTACAGGGAGAGAGATCTCAACCCACCAGAGCGGACAGGTGGGTGGTGAAGAGTATGCGATCGCTTGTCGATCTGCTGGAAGGCTAGTGCTGGAGTTTCGCGTGAGGCTGATACCCAGCTTCCTTCCCAGCCCGTCTCCCTCGGGGCTGTTACGCCAGTGTTTTGCAGAAGCAGAAAGGTATCTCCTGCTGATGCTCTGAGCTCCGGCAGCTCGCAGAAGTGAAGCACACCTGAAGTAAGAGCACCATAAGTAATACCGTGCGCTTGTCGATCTGCTGGAAGGCTAGTGCTGGAGTTTCGCGTGAGGCTGATACCCAGCTTCCTTCCCAGCCCGTCTCCCTCGGGGCTGTTACGCCAGTGTTTTGCAGAAGCAGAAAGGTATCTCCTGCTGATGCTCTGAGCTCCGGCAGCTCGCAGAAGTGAAGCACACCTGAAGTAAGAGCACCATAAGTAATACCGTGGTTGTCTT
>NW_010424064.1:30009-34670 GCF_000710305.1 Buceros rhinoceros silvestris | reverse complement strand
CTGCTGAACGCATTAGACTTCAGAATTCGTTGCTGGGTGTCCCAAAAAAGCCAGCTGCTTGTGTGCAGCCCGGTGACTCCCTTGCACGAACATCTGACATCCTCTGCTGCGCTGACGGGCTGTGGTCCACGTGCCTTCTGCTGGGCTGGCCCTGGGGCTGCTCTGCTCTCCTGGCCCCCACTGGCTTCCCGCTGCAGCACGGGGAGAGGGGAACAGGCACTCCAGGGGCTGTGCTCCAGGAGAGGACTGGTGTGCAGCAAGTTTGCTTAAGCCTTGTGGAAAAGATAGATCAACTATCTTAACTATGGGGGTGTGATGCTGTCTGGGAATTTCATTGTTAAAATGGAGATTTCTGGGGCGTTTAGAGATTATGGTGCAGCGATGGGTTTTTATGGGACAGGAGTTGCCTGGAGCTGGTGGATTATCAGAGTACAGAGTGGTGTCTTGATGAGGTTGTTGTCTTTGCTTAGTTTGCATTTCCATATAACTTCTTACTGTGTTATGCTTGTTATCTGCACTTAGTACGTCAGGATTTGCTGGGACTGATCTTGGAAGCCATGAGTAAAGAGATGGAGGACAATGTTTGATTTCCTGTATTGGAAGGACCTTATGTAACCTATTCAAGGTAGAGAAAGATTCAAGTTTCAGCTTTGGTAGGAGGCTCGATAGAAAACCAGGTGAATTAAACTTCAAAAGCTTCCGATCAGATAAAATGAGGAACATATTAAGTGAAGTAGACTGGCACTGTTTATTAGAAAACGGCCTATGAAGGAAAATTGGCTAAACTTTAAAGAGGTGCTGGAGTTGGCTCGGGGGGAGTGAATATATCTGTACATAAAACTAAACATAAAACTTTAAAACCAATGTGGATGAGTGATAAGTTGTTAAAGTTAATTGTGAGTGAAAATAGAGCTCTGAAGCGTACCAGGAGTAGTAGAGTGGGGGTTGTCGGAGGGATTTATAGGGACAAAGCTGCTATAGAGATGGAGGATTTGAAGGGCAAAATGGAGAGCAAGTAGTTAAGGCCATTAAGCTAAAGGGTCCTCTGGTGAGTACAGAGGTGAAGTGAGCCAGGGGCACTGCTCTTGGGATACTTACTCTGTTCAAACAAACCCCAAATGCTCCCCCGGATTTAGTTCCATTTAAGGCTCTACCATTAAACAGTGCAGCTCCTGCAAGGCGTTGTAAAGCGCCTGCGTTCCGTTGCCTGTGGTGCCGGTTGTTATTGCGGGTGGTGAATACCAATTATTAGATCATAATATTTATGTAGCTATTACAGGGTAGTGTGTATGATTATATATTGTGTGCTGGGACTATATACCTTGAGACAGAGGTTCAGGTAGTGTGGTATCTAGGTGATACGATATTGATCTTTAAATCTGAGTTCCTGAAACGGCCTGTTAGCGTGGGCTGGTGCTGCTGGTGAGGGAACACGCGCACCCTGCCAGGCTCTCTGGAGCAGCTTGGGTGTCTGCAGGCACATGGAGAGAGATTGTCCTCTGCAGCCGTAGCCTCTGGTAATGGACCGGTTTATTTTAATAGCTAGTTATCTGTCTAGTAAAAGCAAGGAGGATGTCGAGGTGCTGGAGCGTGTTCAGACAAGAGCAACGAAGCTGGTGCAGGGTCTGGAGAGCAAGTCTTGTGAGGAGCAGCTGAGGGACCTGGGGGTGTTTAGCCTGGAGAAGAGGCGGCTCAGGGGAGACCCTGTTGCTCTCTATAACTACCTGACAGGAGTTGTTGGCATTGGTGTCCTGTTTCTGTCCAGTCAGTGAGCTTTGTGCATTTATTTTATTGGGACTTTCTCATTGCTCAGTGCTTCTCCATCTCAGGCTAGAGGTACATCCCTTGATAAAGGGAGCCCAGCTCTTCAGTCAATCCTTGCTTTTCCTCCTAACCGCTCCATTTAAGACTCAGTTTGTTGGACTCTTGTGCTGCACCTAGAGCAATTTGGGGTTTTTTACGTTAGGAGACAGTACAGCGACCAGAGCACCGACCAGAGCATCGAGGTCTGTAGCTCTTCCTGTACCAACTGATACAGCCCTAGAATCCCACTGAAATATCAAGAGGCATGGAGTACCTTGTTCTCACAGTGCTGTGGAAAACTGTTACTGCTGCTCACCCCTTGGGCCTTGGCAGGGTCTAACACCAGTCGTCCCGCTGACCCAAACCCCAGGGCTTTTGCACGTTACTCTGTAATGCAGGTGACACCGTATTTTGTTGTAGTCGCTGCTGCTTTTGCTGTCCTTCACTGTGGTCCTCAACTACCGTGACTGCATCGCTTGTGTCATCTTTGACAAGATGGTGATAAACACCTACGAATATCTTTAAAGATCCAGGCCTGATTACTTTCCCTTTTTTTTCCTCCAGAAATGCTTTTTTCCTGTTTTCTGGTGCTTTACTCATATGCTTCCTTCTGAGTAATGCATATGTTTGCCCTGCTTTGCTGGCTGAGGGTTTTGGTAGCCAGTACGACAGACCCCAGCCTGTCAAGCCTTTGCCTTATCCCCAAAGAAGAATGGGAATGGTAAATCTCGGGCGGCGAGCACAACCTTGGTGGCTGAACACCTTCGTTCTGTGTCCAGCCATCCCCTTCCCGTGGAGAAGGCTGCAGACACGGGTGGGAGGAAGGCCCTGCGTGTGGTCAGGCTGTTCTGCTGTGGCTCAGTGGTGCTGCACTGTCAACCAGAGCCCAGCACCAGAACCAGGGGCCAAGCTCCTGGCTGAGGCGATGGGCTGTGCTAACAGCACTCTTAAGTGTGGTAACGGCCCGGTGTCAGCAGGCAGTATGGTTATCCCTCTATGCCAAATACATCTTCAGTACATGTGTCCTGCCAGTTTGGTTTGGGGTTTTTTTGATTTTTTTTTGTGGTTTTTAAATTTTATTTTAAGGATAGCTTTTTAATACACAGGACAGAATGCATGGCTTTTGAAAGTAAGGCTTAACATTTAAAGTGAATTAGGGTTATTATTTTAAGAGAAGTGCAGAATAAATAATTGATTCAATCGTTACCTCTTAAGTTTATGAAATGTCTCTTCCACGAGAACATCCAGCAGACAAAGTCTGGCACTGTGAGCTGGCCAGCAACAGCTCCGTGCAAAATCACTGGGGCCAGTAATCCAAGAAAGGATCACAATTTGCTTTCATTTGGACATGAAAATGATAATTTGCTATAATTTTCTTCATAAACGTTTGAAACGTATCTCCAGTTTCTGACCTTTGAGGTTTGAGTGGTGTGAATTGGTTTGGATTGGCTACGCAGATCTCGTGGTAGGCTTCAGCCCATGGGGTGTTGGAGGGGTCGTGATTGAGCCTCTGTGGTAGGGCTCTGCTGTAGGGCAGGTAGAACCAGAGGCACCAGAAAGAGAAGCAGGTTTATGAGCTCCGGAGTGGTAAGATAATTTTACGGAGCGCTGGAAGGGCGGAGGTCATAAACTGAACCGTCTTCACAACTCAACTCCTTTCTCCTTGGAGTAATTAGACTATGGACTCAGGAACTTTGCAGAGCAGTTAGTAGTGGTTAAGCTGTTGCCATGGGACACCTCACCTGGTCTATACCATGTTACACGGAGACACAGGTCTACAAAATGCAGCGATTCAAAGTGCTGGGGCTGCGTTTCTGCGGCATTGCAAAGATGAAGCAAGTTAAACAGACATCTTAAGTGAGGTTCCAGGAGGAGGAAGTCCTGTCTGATGTGACTCAACGACAGTAAATACCGTACAAATAAACAGCGAGAGATGCTCAGCTGTGCAGAGTTTCACAGTGACAGAGGTTTTGCGCTCTAGAAAGACATAGTTCTTATAAAAAGCCCGTCCTTTCATGAGACAGGAGAAAACAGAGGTGCCGGCATTTGCTCACCGTCCCCCACCAGCTTTGTTCTCCAGCTGGAGCTTTGGCCCAAGTTCCTTTCCTCAGCGCTGCAGTAACTTCTCAGAGAAGTGACTGGTTGGCATCCTCAGATGGGAAGGATGTTGGTCAGTGACAGAGAAATTACCCTTTAGGAGAGAGGTAAAAATGGGGAATGGTGACCATATAAAACCAGGGGACGGTTTGTCTCTTCAGGTGCTGAAAGCTGTTGTGGTTTATGGTCTATGTGCGGGTAGTTGGCACTGGGTACTGTTTCTTGTAGTTAACAACAGTAGTGTGATCTGATTGTTGATTTTACTCAGAAACGTGTTCTTGGGCTTTAACAGCATCACTTCAGTACTGTCATTATGGCTGTTAGTCTGGGAGGGAGCGAGGAATGTTGGAGACCTCCAATCTGCTTTAAATCATCGGAGCATGAAACCCAGGCGAGTACCACCCCAGTCAGCGAAACGGTGATGAAACTAGGTCCTGGCTCCTCTGGCACCTTTTGGAACGTAACGTGGTGGTAAATCTGGAATGATTTCCCCGTAAGTGTCTCTGATTTACACCAGTTTAGCAGAGCAGGATCTGGCCCATGTCAGATTCCCGGGATTTAAGGGGAGGAGTCTGAGGCTCATTCCATTCTCTACAGAAGCGAAGCCGTGGTCTTTCAGCTGTTAGTGTACCAGTCCCACAAAGATACGGTGAAGTACTTTGCAACCTCACTTGGCACTTTACCGTGCAGTAACCTGGTTATGGGTTGTTCCAACTCCCTGTAAAGAAACTCCAGTGGTATCTGCAGGCAGCACCTGGCGT
>NW_010424064.1:24669-29918 GCF_000710305.1 Buceros rhinoceros silvestris | reverse complement strand
ACCTCCCTGTAAAGAACCGCCGTTGTTTTTTGCGGGCAGCCCGTGGTTTAGCCGATACTGCCCGTCGTGTTGACAGAGTCCTGCTGGCCTCTGCCTCAGTGGTTCGTGTACAGAGAGCTGGGCAGAGGGCTCGTGACTCGGCCAGTGCTGCTGGGAGGTAACCCAGAGCCGTGGGAACCCTCAGTGAAGCTCAGTGCGCTTTGGAAGCTGTGGGTTTGGCCAGGTCTTACTTTTTCTGTAAGTCAGTTCCTTCGTGTGGACCACGGTTGATTTAACCATTGTTTTTGTGCGTGGATCCATTGACTTTTTTTATCCGTTGGTTAGAAATAGTATTGAGGGAGATGATTTAAATGAGGACTGGTGTGTCCTGGCTGAGAAACACGTTCTTCGCCGCTGAGTTACAGGCTTTCTGTCTGCTCGCTCGTTGTGCCTGACCAGGCTACTGAACTCCTTGGAACACATAAAGCTTTGCCTCTCTCCATGGGGGCACCTGGTGCAGTTCATGACAAAGGCTTTATACCCTCTCGAGCTGTCTGAGTTCACAGACCCTGTTTCTGCAGAGTGTTTCAGGAATTTGGCTGGCATGCGAAAGAGAACTCTAGCGTCTCCTTAGGACTAAGCAAATGAATGAATTTAATAATGAGGGTGCGCGGGCGTATTCATTTGAAGTCCCGTGCACTTTTGTTGGTGAAGATTTTCCAGCCTTTTTATGAAAAGTGGAGAAACCCTGTGATGGGGGGAAGGGGGGGAGGAATAGAAAGAGGAAAATTTTTGGAAAAAGTGCTGTACTGTATAAAAAGAGAAAACACCATGTTAGGGTAGGTAAATGCTTCCAGAAAGTGCTCCCGTGGTTGGAGATGTGGCCTTAGAGCGAGGATCCCAGATTTGCATTTTTCTTCCCACGCCACGTGCACGTATTGCTCTCGGAGAACTTCTCAACCACTGAGGCAGAGCTCGATGCTCTTCCCTACAAACTGCTTTACTCCATAAACAACTTGTGTTGTTTAACGACTCACCCTCTGTTTTAATAACCCTTAATAAAAATAAAACGATGTACCGAAATGGAAAAGACAATTATTTGTCTCCCTCTAAAGCACGCGTTGCCCGTTAAACCTTTTTTTGCAGCTTTTTGGATCATAAAACGGGTGCAAACCGTCCTCTCAGCAGAGGTGACTCTATGTTGGGATCACAGCTGGTTTCTCTGATGGTAAGAGAGTCGATCTGTGCGTTCGAGGGAGCAAAGCTACTGGAGAGGGTTGAGCTGTTCGTTAAGAAGCAGCTTGTGCTGAACAAATGCAATAGCTGTCTGCAGGGTAATTAATGACTCATTTAGCACAGAAAGGGAATTTAAGGGATATTGTATTCTTGGCTCTTAGCAAACAGTTGATTTTCTGCCATATGAAAATCTGTGAAAAAGGCTGGCGGTACAGGCAGCAGATAGACTCCATGGCATGGACCCTCTCCTGGCTGTGTGTGGGGAAGGGGAGACCTCCGGGCGCGCAATCCCATAGTGTGGTTTGCTGCAGCCCTGAGCTCTGGCCTCCAGTCCTTCACATTCTGTGTATGAACATTCCTGCAGGTCGGATTTTGACACTAAACTGGGCTTTGTAAGAGTGTGCGAAGGACCTGCTGCCCTGTTTAAAGACCCAAAGGCAGCAAATAACCACATCGCAGATGGTTCCTACGGTATCTGCAAACCAACTGTTTCAGCACTGAGCTTGTGTACGAAACTATCGGAGTGACTTTCATATGGCAACTAGGTCAAGAGCATCTCTGACAGGAGTCCAGGAGTGACCCAGTGTCAGCAGAAGTAAGGGAGAATATTCTTTCTTTCCCTTAGGAACCTCAGGAATTGGCTTGATAAACATGAATAAAGATAATATATGAATAAATGGAGGTAATTACTTTAATCAGAGTTACAGTCGGAAAAGATAACTTGAGGTGAGCAAGTTTTTCTCTAGATGAAAAAGCTTCAAAACTGTATGTAAGGCGAGAAGAATTGCTCCCATTTCCATTTCTCTGAGCAGTTCAGGGTATTGAGAGGGAGCTGCTGTCAGTGGCTGGAGCAGAGGAAGGTGCTGGAAGGGAAGAGGAAACAGAGTTGTTGGAACCTGCGAAAAAGAGACAGAATGGAGAAACTCACTGTTTGAACTGGTTGTGTGTTGTCTCATTGCCACGGCTCTCGCTGGAGCCCAGCTGGCTCTCTGGGAGAGCTGCCGTAGCTCCTCCTGCTTGTCACGTCAAAAAGCACGTGCCTAGGAATCGGTGGGAGCTCCGTGGAGTTAGCGCTTACATGAATGTTCAGCGGCGTATGGGGAGTATTCCCGGAATTTCTACTTCAGGGACTTGGAGTTGTTGAAATGGGAAAGCAAAATGAAGCGCAGCCTTGGAGGATTGTTCAGCATGCGTCTTTCTCCCTGAGGGTGTTTAGAGGTCTGACAGGGAACGTGTGATACCACCCAGCTCCACGAGCATCTCCAGCTTGGAAACGCACGTCGTCTTTGCCTGGCAGGCCAGTCTGGCTCTGGGTTGTCTGGTCTTGACCTCTTTGGGCAGCTGGGCCATTTTGCAGTGCTCACCAGCGGGGAGGGCACAGGGTTTCTTAGTCCCTGGGGCGGGTTTTGCTTTGGCCGTTCCATGGTGCCACTGTGCCCTAAGCAAAGCTGGTTTGGCGTGGGGTGCTGGCGCACCGCTTGCACCGTCTGCCTGCGGAGCATTAACCTGGCTGTGGGCAGCAGCTACAGTCGCTGGGGGAGAGGGGGCGTGGGGTGCTGGCGCACCGCTTGCACCGTCTGCCTGCGGAGCATTATCCTGGCTGTGGGCAGCAGCTACAGTCGCTGGGGGAGAGGGGAAAGGGTGGCTGCCCGCGGGGATGGACTCCAGCAGGCACAGGGTAAGAGTATTTTTTAAAATTAAGCTGTTAACTGCCGTAGAAGTCATTTCACTCTCATCTCTCTCTCCCCTATAGAAATCCGCTGTTATCTTTGAAAGCCTGTGCTGAGGGTAGAGGTTTGCCTAGATTTCACTTTATTCCTGCTCTCCGAAGGAACACTTCGACAGCTTCAAGAGCAGTAAAAAACCCCGCATTAAACCAGTGCTAGATTGGAGTAGGGGAAGGTTATTGCACAGAAAACAGCCCCTCAAACTCCTGATATTTTACAGCCAGTGCAGCCAGACTTTCCCATCTGCTGAAGAGGTGAGCTTAGAAAAACAGAAACCAAATCCCCCTGCAGTAAATCACCATGTGGCAGCTTGAGAGAAGCTGGTCCTGCAGGAGTTAGTGATGCAGCTTTAGCCCAGCTGCTGCTTAGCCAAGAGGGCACCTTGTTAACCACAGGAGGAAAGACTCGAGGCCGAGATCTGCCCAGGCTGTGGGCGAGGTGTCCCTGACTGTGCCCAGGTGGTGAGGATGGGTAAGGGCATAAATACTATTTGTGCAGGCACCAGAATGGGTAAGGAAACTGTTCTTTCGACTGCAGGAGACTTGGTGGAAAAATAGGCACTGGAGAACTGCAAATACTATGGAATTTGCAGTAATAAAACCATCCAAGGCATTAATACACATGTCGATGAACTGTATTTGTCTTCTCGTTTTCTGCTCTGTGGTGTCTGCTGAGACGCCTGTGCACAGCAGTCGTGATGCTCTGACGTGACAAAGTGCTGGAGCCTGGCTCTGAGTGTTACAGATGTGAATTTTTTCAGACCCCTTCCTTCGACACTTACTTATTTGCTCAGCTCTAAACCGTCCCCGATTCATGCGTTTGCCGCAGGTACCCAGGGAAGGGCAGTGTAAGCCACGGCTCGGGGTGTCCTCCTCCTCCTCTGCGTCCAGCGCACGGTCCCGCAGCCTGGGGCAGTTACAACGGCAAGGGACCCAAGGTGATGGCTTTGCAGCATCGCTCCGAGATCAGTTTGGATCTGTAGCGCAGTATTCTTGTAAATAAAGTCTGATACATGATTTTTCTTTCATCTTTACCTCTTTTTCTGTGACTTTGAAGAGTGGCTGCTTTCATTCCTGACAGATCGTTTCACTCAGTAACTCTTGACAGGTGGCTGGCTCGCAGGCAGCATTTTGTGCTTGTATTTGCGAGCCGCCTGAATGCGAAGAGTAGCATTTCGCTAAAAGTAAAATGATTTAGAAATTTGGAATGTGGTTTCTTTCCTGTGTGATTTTTCTCTTGTTTTCTTTTCACTTCAGACGAGCAGCTTGCGATTTTTTTTTCCTTTTTAATCCCAGACACGCTGTTTAATTTTAAAAATTAATACGTTAAGCGCAGGTTTGATTGTGTTCTGGTGACTAATGAGTCTTTAACTGGCAAGGGCTGTCAGCAGTGTCTGAACTAGACTGGGCTGGTCTTGACACTCTTAATACATCAGTATTTCCCTTCCCGATCTTTGACTCAAGCACTCCCCTGCTGTTCGTTCTTTCTGGTTGCTGCGATGAGGGGGGCTGTGTCAGACCCTGGTTTGATAAGATCAGACCTGGTGATTTTCAGTAATGCAGGATCTTCTTGCTTTTAAGTCAAATTTGAAGGAGTAACCGACCATTCTGTGGTCTTCGTCTTCCTCTTTCTCTGCATAAAGCCGAGGCCTAAGGGCTGGGGTTGGGGTGGCTGGTTGGGGCGGCATCCCAGAGCTTCCCACACGGCTTAAGTTTCTCGTTATGTAACAGGAAATTCTAAAATATGGTAAAAATTCGCTTTCTAACATTTTGGCATATAACTGAAAATCGCCGTGCTTCCAATTCAGGCAGTATGGTCCCACATATGGGGTTTTGTCTCATGTTGAAAGAATTTGTGCTAATTCCACTCCGTGCTCACTCCACCCGTCATTTTTGCATATTGCCTTTGTCTTCATTGCCTGTGAAGTAGAAAGACAAATGTAAGGTAGAGAAGCAAAGGCAGCTTAGAGGCTCCGTACGGAGCCGGTCAGCTGGAGGTTTCCTTCAGGGTGTTGTGCTGGGTCTTGGGTGGAGTGAGGGATGGGCGAGTACGTTACAGACGAGGCTTTTTTCTGAGTCTCTTTACCTGTGCTAGGCGAGTCACCTTCTCTTTGCCTCGGCTGTGGTACAGACCCACATCACAGAATTTCTAGACAGATTATTTTTTTATCGTGCACTAGAACGGAGGGGTCTGTCTTTGCTCTGAGCACAGAAGTGCCAGGGGAAAGGGCAGATTTGAGGGTGTGGGTTAAGTTTTTGGCGTTTTGTTTTTTTTTTTTTTTTTAGGGGGCGGGGTGTGTAGTTGCAT
>NW_010424064.1:23914-24591 GCF_000710305.1 Buceros rhinoceros silvestris | reverse complement strand
TTTTGGCGTTTTTTTTTTTTTTTTTTTTAGGGGGCAGTGTGTGTAGTTGACTTTTATGATGAAATGCTAAGTCATCGCCACAGGTTTTTTCTTGTGTCTTATTGGCCTTTGTTGTCCCTGTTCAGGCTCTGGCTATTGTCACAGGGAGGTCTGATTCGTTGCTAGTCTGGGATAGGCACTGTCCACTGGAGATGTTTCTGAAGGGTGGGTAACTGCCTGTCAGAGAGAAGCAGAGCCCTGGCCCCCGTGCCCTCTTCCCAGTCTCCAGCCTGCAGCAGAAGGCGGCAGGAGGAGGATGCTCAGTCCCAGGATCTCTGTGTGTGCTGTGGAATGATGACATTCCCCTGCCTCTTACCCAGGGCAGTGCAGAGACTTCAGAGACCGCGACATCTTTCTGCTCTTTTCCCTACCACCTTCATGCGGATCGAATCCTGCTCCTTTCCTCCAGCCTTCCATTCCCAGTTTGCCTTCCCAGTTCCCTCCCTAGTCATGAGGTCCCCTGGGTCCTTTTCTCTGCCGCGCTGCTCTCAGCCCGGGTTGCCACCTCGCTCCATAACCTCATCCTGTGCCATACGCCTCCAGTGCCCCTTTATGCTTTCTCCCAAGCGCTGTTATTCCTTGTTGTTCTCAGCTGGCTCGTTTTGCGCTCCTTCCTCCCAGTTTGGCCTCGATTCCTG
>NW_010424064.1:12588-23734 GCF_000710305.1 Buceros rhinoceros silvestris | reverse complement strand
CCGGCAGCGCCGGCCCTGGCTCAGCGTGCTCGGGATTTGTGATGTGGTACGGGGGGTCCAGCTGCACACCATGAGCTCACGCTTGGCGGGCGGCCAGGGCACAAACCCGAGCAATCGAAGCAGGTGTCGGGGAAAGGTTTGAAGTGCCACGGCCTGGTGCGCTGTTGTGTTTCTGCACAAGGGTTGTGCGTGGCTAAACGAGCCTGGGGTGTGAGCTCGGGTTCAGAGCGACGTGAGGTTTTTATTCGTGGCTTGGTGCGTGCCGTGCTACTTCTGAAAGAGGGAGGAGAAGAAATCTCTCCAGCCAATGAACCAGGTGTGGCTTCTGCTTTTTCAGTGTGAAAGAAGGGCTTGTCTCAGCATAGCTGGTGAAAGAGTCATCATCTGATAAGGATTGTCCATTTTTTACATAGTTTACCCAAATGATCGTCATCAGCAAAACAGAGAAATTATTTCAGCAAAGCCAGCAGAAAATCCCGGCATTCATTCCTGGCAATGTCCTCTTGTCCTGCTGCATTTGGAGATGATTTGATGGGGCTGGTTCTTGCTGATAACTACCTGTAGTCTGCTGCTGGTCTAGATAGTGATACGTCTTCCCCTCCGCGAGCCGATGCCTGCTCTCCTCCCGTGCTGTCTGAGCACTGCCCGCGCGTGTCTGAGGTGCCCGTTTGGACGAGGTGCTGTGTGAGCACAGCAGAAGGACACCAGGGAGCTCGCAAACGAAGCGTCCTAGTCCATGGAGGATATTCTTTCAAAGAAACCCTTGTTTCAGCTAACTAGAAGGAAGCATTTTTTTCTTGTCAAGATCGTCACGACATAGTCAAGGTGTAAAGAAGTTTGTGTTTGTTTTCGGAGTATCTTTTTACAATAGATGCAATGAGGTTCTCTCAGAAGTGTAAGAACTACTGTCTTTTCCTTCGCTGACATAGGTGCATCCCATTTCCTCAGAAAGGTCCTGTGTCAAACCATGATTTTAACTCACAAAGGAAATTCTTACCTTGGAACTGGTGTCTTGGAGCCACGTGTCATCTGAAAGGCCCCTTTACCTTAGAGGAGCTTATTTGCTTTGCGAGATACTTACAGCCTTTCCTGGAGCTGAGTTTATCCACACTGTCCATGAGACTTTTTACTGGGTAGAAGTATGGTTGATTAAAAAACTCAAATAATTAAAAATAAAAATTAAAAATGATGGTGATTTCTATTGGAGCTGGTTTTGCTCAGTGCAGAGTGCACAGGTATTGCAGAATAAGTGCTTTGGCATTGCAGATAAAACACGAGAGTGTGAGGAGTGGGGGAAAGTGACTCTCACTTTTAATATGTTGTCATTCCCATCTTATATAATTTCGTGGGAAGAAGGTTTAGGTGGGAGTTTGTGTTGTGAAACACAATTTCTTCATTATGACTCAAAAAAAGGGTCTGTATTAGCGATTAATTTCAAAGGGTGGGTCTGTCGGTGTGTATCTGTGCACACGCAGGACTGGGTTTTTTGTAAACGCAGGTAAGACAACCGGTGTGCAAAGCTCCCTTTGAGGAACACGTTCCAGTGTCCATGGGGGCCTTTTATGTGCAGGAAGAGCCTGTCCTCTTGGCACAGACAGGGTTCTCCCAGCGCAGAAGGGGCGCTGGCCTCATGGCGTGGTGGTCTCTGCTTTGTCGAAAGGGGTCAGCCCTTCGCTGTTCTCTGTGTCCTGAAATGGAAAGAGCTCTTGGCCTTCTGGTGAGGATGGTAGTGCCTGTTTCTTCAGACCTGGCTTGACCGGTGGGTGGCAGATTAAATGCATTTTTCTTGATACTGTTGTATTTGCCTGTGGCTCAGTACATGTAAATGTTCTCTTACTCAGCAAAGAAGCTGCTTCTTCATGGGAAGTCTCTTTTCCAGTCCCAGTGAACAGAAGCAGGAGCCAACTAGGAGAGTCATGGTCTGTCCTGGAGCCCACTAGGAGAGTTGTGGACCCCGCTGCTGCAGCTCCTTGCCACTGATGTCTGTGATGGCATCACCTTGCTGAGGGTCACATTTGCCCGCTGTGCTGGGTGACGTACAGCTCCCCGTTGTGCTTTGCGTGGTGGTGATTGTATTCTCGCTGAGTTCGCTCCAGCATGACAGTGCTGGTGCTGCACAGGTACACCTCTCGTTACCTCTTCAGCCTGGGTGCCCTGGAACTGCTCAGTCCTCGCTGAGGCCGCACGGCTCTGTAAGCTGAGGGAGAGCCTAGCACTGATGAATCTGTCTTTGACGTGTCTGGATCCGACCCAGGCCCAGTTGGCTGAGTTGGTTTTCTGGCAAGGTCTCCGTTCCCATCCGTATCCATTCTTACAAAGGGAGCTTTCCCCTTTCAGATGTTTTGATCTCACTGAAATGTTTCAGTTCAATATTTCTTTTGCAATGCCGATTTCTGAAAATCCGTATGTTCCCATGGAAGATTTGGATCACGCCTAAAATACGTTCTCAGCTGGAGAACGCAGTTAGGAAACTGTCAGCCAGCTCCTCCTCATTCATTGACCAAGATCTGCAAAGCCGTCTTCTTTCTCAGATAAATTTACTTTTTTCTGTGTCTTGATGCTTCCTGGGAAGGCCGGGCAGGAGGATGGAGATGGCTTTTAACCCGTGGCCGGGCAGGGGGAGGGAGTGGGAGCTGGGCGTTCTGCAGCCATGGCTGCCCTTTTCTGGGAGCGGCAGGGAAGCGCTGAGGCCCCAGGACGCAGTCTCCACTGTCACCTGGGCAGCCCCAAAGGTTTGGAGGTTCCTCTGTCCCTCTGAGTACGCATGAGGGACAGCTGAGCAGTCTGTTAGAGCACAGAAGTGCCTGACGCCGTACGAGTGCAGCTCATCCAGGAGGTGTTTGCCGTTTGAAAGCTGTACCACGGCGCAGTGAGGAAGTGACCATACAAACCCTGGGGCACTGCTGAAAGGCTTCTCCTGGAGAAAAGTCATCTCTTCTTGGAGAGACGACTGTAAAGATGGAAGAAGGGGGTAAGGCGTTTGCAACTGGCCTTAAAGAAATAGGTATAAAGCTGAGAAAAGAAGAAACAAACAGGTCCAGGACACAAGGCCATACAAACCCTGGGGCACTGCTGAAAGGCTTCTCCTGGAGAAAAGTCATCTCTTCTTGGAGAGACGACTGTAAAGATGGAAGAAGGGGGTAAGGCGTTTGCAACTGGCCTTAAAGAAATAGGTATAAAGCTGAGAAAAGAAGATACAAACCCTGGGGCACTGCTGAAAGGCTTCTCCTGGAGAAAAGTCATCTCTTCTTGGAGAGACGACTGTAAAGATGGAAGAAGGGGGTAAGGCGTTTGCAACTGGCCTTAAAGAAATAGGTATAAAGCTGAGAAAAGAAGAAACAAACAGGTCCAGGACACAAGGCTGGAGGAGAGGGGGAGGAGGGGGATCAGCGCAGATTTGTTGCACTTAGCATTAGGAATCGCTACAGAGCATGCAGGTTGTAGTGATTTTCTAATACTGAGTAATATGTCAGAAAGGCTATTCTGGATTTAGACCAATATATACAGTTTCTTCTCTAAGCAGAACCATATGCTCAAATGAGAGATCATTTTATTTTACTAGGATGGACAGTAAGTAGAAACACATTCCAGATTTCATGAGGTTTCTTCCCCCCCTTGGCAGCCAAGTGCTGCTTGTGCTTAGTCTATGGTTTTTCAAGTGTTTGATAACTGTCCGTGGCTTTACAGGACTCCAAATCCTACTGTATCATGATGTCTACTGAACTGTGACTAATGACTGTGTCAGAAAGCTGGTTCACCAGGTCGCCCCGGCTGTAGCTGGTAATTGTTAGTAATAAAACAAATGGGACTGATAGGCACAATGTGGCAGCGTGCTGTACAGTAGGAGACATAGCTTTTGTCCTTCCTTGAGTGAAGACTTAATGTTCTGTGTTCAGAGACTGACCTCATCCAAATCCTTTCTGACAGGCTAGAAAGAAGGAAAAAAACCCCAGACCCCTTTGTGGAATGTGCAGGCTAGTGTTTAGTACGTGAGTCCTGCACGCAGCAGGTTGAGAATCAAATACATAGAGATATTTATATGATTTGACATCGGTAAATAGTCCAACCCCCTTCTCTCGCAGCCACTGATAGTTCTCGTCCCAGTTTTCTCATGTGTCGCTCTGTCTCTGTAGCTCAGTGTCCATCACTAAACAGGATGCTGAACCATTCCTTAACGTAACAAGACGTTTTTGGCCAGATCCAGCCGTGCAGTGGGCCATCGGGCCGGTCACCTGGGGTCTCCCCAGGCAGACTGAGAACTTGGTGCTCGTTGAGCTCGCTTGGAGCCGAGGCCGTGCCACAGCCCTGCCCCTGCCCTTCCTGCCTGTCTCCTACGGACCCTCTGGTGGTAGCCACTGGCCAGTGAATGGTGATAGCCAGGGACCCCTCCTGGCTTGTTCAGGGAGTCTGCTGGTGTTGCTCTGTGAAGGGGTGGGCGCCTTGGTTCAACCAGCAATAAAGCCACCCTGGTACAGCTGAAAAAGATCTGTGCTGTATTGCAGGGTCTGGAAAGCAAAGGCCTCCTCTGCTACACGTGCTGTAAAGCCCTGAATTACCCACACATGCTTACTAATCCCTCCCTAGCAAGAATGACAATATCAAAATGGCTTTAAAAGGTGTTTTTTGATGAAAAAAGCAAGCTGACTCATGGGCTTGTTTGCCTCAGTCAGGTCAAGCAGAAGCAGCTACCAGAACCGTGCTGACTAAGGCCAGAGGCTGGCTGCTGGCTATCAGCCTCTTTGGCTCTGCCCAGGAGCCCTCTCATCCCTGCGTTTATTGGGATTGGCCTCGGGGGAGCTGTCTGCCTTTGCTGACCTGTGCTGAGGACATTCCCTCTGCTCTGCGTGGTGGGGCAAGCGAGATGCAGAAGCCTGGATCTTGCAGAGAGTCTTTCTGCACACAAGCAGCGAGTGCCCGTATGTGTTTTGTCTTGACCTGGTGACTGACTGCTGGCCACTGACAGTGACCAGACAAAGAGAGAAAGTGCACGTGGTAAAAGCACAGCGGGACAGGGTAATACAACCTGTGGCACCTGAAACATCCATCCTGGGAGCCCAAACCTGGCCGCTGTTCCCAGAGTTACAAATACAGCTTTATCTGCTTCAGCTTCTCTTCTGCTTTTGCTAGCAAGTCCACATCACTTCTTCAGGAGAGGGTGTGTTCTCCCCAGGGATGTCTTTCCCCTCCTCTTCGTGGTCACCACATCCATCCTGGAAGGTCAGTGCTCAGGAGGATGTTTCTCCGTTTTAGCAAATCCAGCCCAGCAGAATGTGGTTTTTCTGCTGCCTGCTTGCCCCAGCCCAGCTGCGAGACTTGTTTGATCCCCGATGTACTACACGACTGCCCTCAGGGCGAGGATTCTTTCCTAACAAAGTGTCTCTTCCTGCTGGGGGAGTAGTAGAATCGAAACGTAGTGAACGAGGGTTGGCAGTGCAAAGCAGAGGGTGAATTCTCTGGGTACTGGACCTCAGCTGGAGCACCCAGTGGGTAAGAAGCCCTTCCTTGGACAGCCGTGGTGGGAGGAGCAGGGGCTAATCCCCTCTGCCAAAATAGTTGCAAGGCCTCTTTTAGCCTTGCCATGAGAAGACCCTTGGGCTGGTGTGTCCTGCTTAAGGAGACTGATCGTCAGACTGCTGAGAAAGGGTCCGTCTTGCAGAGCTTTCAGTGGAAGACCTGGGAAACCATCCCGGCCTCATGAAGGGCTTCCACCGTCGCAGAGCCTTGCTGAGCACACGTGCTTGGAGGAGCTGTTGAGTGGGTGAGGAGATGTTGGAGGCACAGGCCCTTCAGAGGGAGCTCCAGAAAGGGAACTCTCTCTGGGAACCCTTGCAGGTGGTAGATCTTCTTAGGAACCTGTCTCAGAGGCCTGAAAGAAAATTCTGGCACTGCCGTTTCTTTGGCAACATAGTTTTGTTGGATGCGACTGTTCCCATTTACTGTAACACTTTTAGAAAGGACTTTTCCTACTCTACGCCTTTGTCGTGAGAAACATTTTTTCGTGGGTGGGCTAAAGGAACCCCTGTGGAAGGATGTATGAGTACGCCTACGCTGTATATACAATATATATGTGTATGTAAAAAACCATTTGCCTACGTGTGTGGAACGCTATTACGTAGTTTGAAACAACTCCTTTTAAAATAAGTCTGATTGCATTTATTTTCTGATTTCCTATGAGAGGGGTGTTTGTAGGAGCTTCATTACAAATACCTGACACCCACCTGAAAAAAGAACGTCAGTGACCGTGGAAGATGTGCTGTGTGTTCTGTGGTGGGGATGAGTAATTGTGCAAACAGCTGTAGTAGCTACTCACGGATTTACTGCTTTTTTGTTTACTAAGTCTATCCCTCAGTTGTGTAGCTAAGTCTGGAAATTTTAGCTCAGTTTGTAGTGATCCTGTGCATGAGAGCACGTGCCGTTACTGATCGTCAGTAACCTTCTCCAGGAAAGATCCAAATCTGTGGAAAAAACCCATCCGAACCACACGTGTTCTGTGGGGCCAAAGAATTCCATGTATTCAAACACGATATTCTGTCTTTTGTTGTGGCAAGGTCCTGCCTTTCATTGTGCTGTTGGAACATCATCAAAGCTGGGAATCCGAGGGACATTCCAGTGGGAACCTTTGTAACGCTGCAGAGGAGACACTGGAATTCCAAGCAGGTCTGTGGACTTGGCATCCCTGGTAATAACAATACAAGATGTGCTGAAAGCCCGTTGTGAGGCAGACGGGATCCGGGCTGTGCTGCTGCGGGAAGAAGTGAGGGCGGCTCTCAGGATTTATTCAGCCTGAAATAGAGGCAGACTGTACTGGAGGTTGTACGATCCTCCAGGAAGCGACTGCTGAATATTTTGGCAAAACTCTCCAGCTGGTGGGAGTACTCTGTTTAAAATGGTTTCAAGGAAGATAAATAAAGACTTGTGTTATCTCTAAGCGTGGAGATAAACACAGTTGTTCTATACAAACGTTGGTTTGACCTCAGATGTTTCATTAGCAGCGGCATGTAGGGCTGTGGTTACAGGGCTGGGAAGGCAGCTGCCGGCTCTCGGGAGCAGCCGAAGTTTGTTGTACGGGCTACTGTCCATAGCGCGCATCTTGCCTTCCAGTTTGGGGGGAACGAGCTCACGTCTTGTGCTCGCTTCTCCGTGGCAGGGAATAAGCACCCCATCTGCCCGAGAGGAGATCTTACGGTGGTTCAGTCCAGTCCAGGAGATCAACAGCGTGGTGAAAACGGTGCTAGTTTATAGGCCAGTTGCTGCAGGCCTGAGGCAGACGTGGTGCTCCATCATGTGAAATGGTGGTCAAAGAGTGGTGGCGAAGGAGTCAAATCCTGCTGGCGACCAGTCACACAAGTGTTGCCCAGCTCTTTCATAGCTTGATCAACGATCTAGATGTGGGGATTGAGTGCACCCTTAGCTGGCAGACAACACCAAGTTGGGCAGGAGTGTCAATCTGCAGGAGGGTCAGGAGGCTCCACAGAGGGCTCTGGGCAGGCTGGATCGATGAGCCAAGGCCAGCGGGCTGAGGTTCAACCAGGCCAAGGGCCGGGTCCTGTGCTTGGGTCACAACACAACCCCCTGCAAAGCCACAGGCTTGGGGAAGAGTGACAGGAAATTGCCTGGCAGAAAAAGACCTGGGTCGGGAGCAGCTGAAGATGAGCCAGCAGTGTGCCAAGAAGGCCAACAGCATCCTAGCTTGTTTCATCACTAGTGTGGCCAGCAGGAGCACGGAAGTGATGGTCGTACTTTGTACCTAGTGAGTGCTGTGTTTAGTTTTGGGTCCCTCACTCCAAGAAGGGCGCTGAGGTGCTTGAGCATGTCTGAAGAAGGGCGACAAAAACTGCTGAAGGGTCTAGCCCCCTGCAACGCTCCAGGCTGGGGGAAGAGCAGCTGGAAACTGCAGTGGGGAAAAGGACCTGGGGTGTTGGTGACAGCGGCTGAAGAGGAGCCAGCAGTGCGCCCAGGTGGCCAAGAAGGCCAATGGCATCCTGGCTTGTGCCAGCACTGGTGTGGCCAGCAGGAGCAGGGCAGGGATTGTCCCCCTGTACTGGGGACACCGGGGAGGCCACACCTCGAACCCTGGGGTCAGTTTTGTCCCCTCACTGCCAGAAGGACATTGAGGGGCTGGAGCGTGTCCAGAGCAGGGCAGCGGAGCTGGGGCAGGGTCTGGAGCACAGTGCGCTGAGGACTGTGGTTCTGTGACTATCTCTTTTTGAGGCCGTTGTCTCACAGCATGATGCTTGCTTTAAAAAAGTAAGTTTGATCAGAACGGTCAAAAAGAGCGATCCAAAAGCCTCTCATCAGGTACAAAACTACTCATGCAAATTTTTACTGAAGGCAAACAGGCTTTCTTGTTCACTTCATGTGTTGCCTCATCTCCTGATGTCCACGTAGTTGGGAATTGTGCTTTTGCTCCTATATTCGTACCTGTGCCAGTAGGTGCAGTTATAACTGTTTTCTCTCTGTATCGTAAATGCTTCAGCGCAGGGTCCTGTGTCTTAATCTGCACCTTTACAGTGCTCAGTGTGTCTGGGAGGCAGGCTCCTGAGATCACAGAAGGCTTCTTCCAAACGTAATCTTTGAAAACTCAGGGAACTGAGGTGCGCCAGGAATTGAATTTTTTGAGACTACATGCAGGAAGTTAGAAAAAAGCTGGACTAATGCAGCATTTACCACGTGTACAATCAAGGTTTCTTTAGGACTTCAGACACCTTTTCTTTTCCTTCTCCAAACTACAAGTTCTTTGGATGCAAAGCATGTTCTGCTTGGCCTGAACCAATTAAAATCAGTGTGCCTGCAGATGCATATTTTTGCACTTAATCCTAATATGCTTCAAGTTGAGATTGAGTATTTGTCGTGATGTGCTGAGTGATCAGCCCTTAACTGTCCGGAACAGCTCGGTGATGCTGATGGCAGCTTCCAGGAGGGACAGCCGAGGACAGACAGACCTGAAGCTATAAATCCTGCAGCATGGGGAGGATAAAAAGGGAAAGGTAGTGTATTGCCATACAAGAACAATGAACAATTAAATAAAATAGATTAAAAGTCAAAAGCATGATTTTTCCCCAAAGCGTAGTGGTGTTCACTGCCACAAGGTCTTGTGGATGCCAAGATTTACATGGGCTTCGAGCTGATATCCTCATGTGAGACCTGTCCCCTGAGGTATATGAAGCGAGCGGCCCAAACCACGTGTTTCTGGAAGCAGCAAAGGTCCGTCAGCAAAGCGCTGCCGGTGTAGCCCAGCCGGCCCAGTTCCCATCCTCACCTGTACCGGTGCTGCCAGAGCAGTCGCTGGCTGAGGGACTGAGATGCTGCAGGAGATGATCCTCGGCCACTTCTTATCCTGGAGTTCTTATGTTCACCTGCTGAAAAAGAGCTCGTTTTTCTAACTTATTCCTGAATTTCTAAGGGCCAACAGACCGGTGATGTAAAACGAGTGGGCTTTTTAGTAAAATACATGCAGAAAATATTAAACAATACTTCTGCCTGATGCCCCCAAACGTTGCTGTTGGTGATAACCAGGTGTTCAGTTTTAACATAAACCACAACCCTATAAGCTTCAGTACAAACCTACAGACCTAGTTCCCTTTCTCGGAGCTGATTTTTGTGCATTTCCAGTGTGCTCGCAGGGACAGATGTTTGTGGGGGCTCTCCAGGCTGCGATGAAAGGCGGTTGTCTCAAGAAAACACCAGGTAGTTCAGAGCTTAGCCCGGAATACACGGCAAACCTGGTGGTCTGAGATTTTCACAGCACGCATTGCACAGCAGATGGTCTAGGCTTGCCTTGCCAGGTAGGCATCTCTTCTCGCCTTGTCCCCAATGACAGTATGTTTTTAGGGGTCAGAGCAAACACCTTTTGGTCCTGTTTGAATTTTCAGTTTGACTGTAGGCTGGATTATAAAGTTGATGGTCTAAGAGATGTGCTAGCGGCTGTGATAAGAGAGTGGGAATGGAGGAGACGCTGCCAAAGCTTAGGGCAGCTGGGAAGGGGATCCCAGCTCCCTCCTGCCCAGCGCTTATCACCAGGCTGCAGTTTTAACTGGTTCCCATCCAGGCTGGCATGCTGGGGTGGGGGTTTGTGGCATTCTAGCCCCAAACACACTGCAGACTGCTCTGAGGTTTACTGACATCGTTGTTTCCAGCCAGCACCAGTCACTGTGGGGCCGCAGTCAGCAGTGTGTTGCAGAGCTGATTCAACTGGTGTCTTTCTGGGCTCGATGAACACCCAGTAAGTTTTAAAACTGGGGAGTTCCAAAAGCAGAGTGGGATGTGTTACTGCCCGTGCTAAATACCTGCTTGTATGGTACCCTGCAAGAGGTCACCCTCTGGTACTCGACACTGGGGCTGTAACCCCCTGTCTGCAGGCAGAAGGGGCCAGGATTGATCCAGTCAGCACTGGGAGTTGAGTTAACCCTTGGAGAATCACAACCTGCCCGGAATTAATCCAGCTGAAATTTTCCTCCTGGATTTTTATAGTAATACCATTGCAGCGTTTGGCCAGCCATAAAACAGAAACGCTACAGCTTGAAAAATACTTGAGCCTGCTACTGAGATTAAAGCAAGCCCTGGACAGCCATATAGCTGTCAGGCAAGTCGAAGTGCGGCACCGTGTGCTGCGCGGGGAGAGGGACGGTGGCTGTTCTGCAGCCCCCAAACACCGCCTCACAGTTTCCAGCACTGGGTGCACAGGACCCTTCAGGAGGGGAGATGGATAACGGCCAGATGGCCACCAGCGATGGAGATGTCCTGTCTGGTGAGCTCCTCGCTGCCGCAGGTTAGGACTCTGCAGGGATCCACAGGCGCGTCTCTTCACTTCGGTGATAAAGACAGGAAAACCATGGAGGTGCAAATGAGAAATATAAACTGCGAGCATTATTGATTGGGAAATGGCGGTCCCCACGCGCATGAGTCATGTAACCCACGACGCTTTTCAAGCTTCGTTTGAGAGAAGCAGAGGTGCATGGAGGATGGTTTCAATTTCCAAGCAGTGCTTTTTGACCACTCATGCTTTTGAACAGTAAAACTAATACCTTGGCTCAGAAAATGACGGCAAGGCAGACGTATTCTGCCTTTGGCCCGTTGCCTGCTCGCCCTCCTGAAGTGCAGCTTTTGCATCGTGATGGAAACATAACGGCTCACCCTGCCAAGGAAC
>NW_010424064.1:11441-12476 GCF_000710305.1 Buceros rhinoceros silvestris | reverse complement strand
ACGCGCCCTTCCGTCGGGAGCCTGTGAACGAGGAGTTACCGCTGCAAGGAGAAAGGTTGAACCAGCTGGAATCAAAGAGGATGAATTCTGGATGAATTTGCAATTTGGGGTTACGACTGAATTTCTTTTCATAGGAGAGAGCTTCTGGGGTTCCTGTCCTGGTGAAAGCATCCTGAAAACATGTGGAAAAGCAAAGAGAAACAAGTGGCGAGAAGGCGACACACCAGCTAGTGAACCAGTTCATCAGTTATTGAAAATAGATAGCGTAGCGAAAGAAATGAGGAGGCGGGAGAGAAAGGGATTTGTACACAAAGTTGGAAGTGTAAGAAATGCAAAGCGTAACTGCAGAAATATTCCATGAGGGGAATTTTATTGGAGAAAATGAGAACGTTTATGTAACGGGAAGATTATTTCTCTTAAGGGAACTAAGATCAAGCATTAAAAGCCAGCGCACTGACTAATGCTCTGTCCCGCATGCAGAGGTTTTGGTAGGTCGTTACCAGAGCCCCTGTATCTTCTGTGTCTTCACAGTGGCAGAAGCGCTGTAAGATCCCCCGTGAGCTGCAGCGTCACGTGTAAACGGGAGGAGGAGGCGAGAACGCAAAGGCGGTGTCTTGGTTTCCTTTTGCTGGAGCGAGACAGGCTTGGCTGTGGCTCTGCTGTGAGGCAGCGCGCTTTGCCCGTGGTCAGCGCTTGCCGTGAGGCCGTAATGCTTCTCTGTTGACCTTCACAGAGTCGGCATTTGCCTTGAAGAACGCAGGGCACAAGCTGGGCACTGGCCAAGGGCTCTCTGTGGTGTTCCTGAAGTATGGAAAGATGCCCAAGATACCTGGGGGTATGGGGCTGTGCTGTGTGCCAGCTTGGGCACGATCTACTCTGTCCTGCGAAGCAGAGAATATTGATACTATGAGGAGGAGGTTATTAGCAAAGCGGACTATCGCTCTGGTGTGGTTATGAGAGGATTTTGGTCTGTGTAAGAACGACGTGATGTGTGCATGTCCAGTTGTCAGTGTGAGCCTTTGAGGACTGCTGAAC
>NW_010424064.1:5886-11353 GCF_000710305.1 Buceros rhinoceros silvestris | reverse complement strand
TGAACCTCCATGACTTAATGGTAGTGCCCAAAACTTTATGTGGTTGGTTGTTCGTACGTCCACAACGATCAGCTTATACCTCAAATACACGAACCAGCGCCTGTCTGTTAGGTGTAAGCAGATTATGGGGTGCGTAAACCCTCTTTACTGCAGGACCTGGCCTTGAGCGTAGGAGGAGGAACCTCCTACGCAGACCGCGGTTCAGACCTCAGCCGTACCCCGGTACAGCCCTGGCTGGGGCTTGCTGAGCAGTGTTTTCAGTAGCTCTGGGGTAATAAAGCTGGATGATAGCTGAATTAGTTCTGCTGAGATCCAAGGAGGTACTCGGCAGCTGATGGTGAGATTTAAACCCGTGAGAGCCAATTGGTCGTTTAGTGGTAATTGGGGGATATTTAGTGAGAACCAGACGTTTGGCCTGTGGGATTGGTAACTGTGCAGAAGTTCTTTGAAGCAGTAAGGAGGGGGGAACGTAATGGAAAATGTGAGCCTACTGAAGAGAGTCAGGGCAAGTTCTGCCTCTGTATCCTCAAGAACGAGAAAACATGAGAATGTGTCTTGGAGCAAGGACTGTAGAGTTCAGTGCTTTCTAGGTATAAAGCAGCCCGAGCAAAGCCATGAACCTCGCTGAAGGGCAATGATTTGGGGAATCTACTGTAAAAAAAGTATACAGCACTATAAAACTTGCTTTGTTTCGAGAGAGAGCTGTGGAAATAGGACAAGATTCACAAGTAATTCATCTCAAGCTGCAGACTGGTGGGTAGGTCTCCGCAGCAAGGACATTAATATCTGTTAAATTCTCCAAATTAGCTTAAACATTCCAGAGAAAGGCTGTAATTCTCTGTTGTATAGGGAAGGAATTTACCCTTTCCCCAGTCTTTCTGCTTCCCAGGACTCGAGAGAAACACTAGTATCCAGTCAACCTTTTTTTCCCCCTCCTCTCCTCTAGTAATCGGGTCCAGACTGGCAGTGACTGAAACACAATCCCGTCAGAGGAGTTTTGTGTGATGGATCGGAAAGGGCTGGTTGCTGTCGGGTGGTGGGTGCTGAACGCCCAGCCCAAGCTGCACTGAAGTTCCCATCACGGTTCTCAGGTTTGTGGAGCATTATTCACCTTTTGCTGAGGCAAAACTTGTAAGCTGCTCATCCTTACGGTTAAGTAGAGATGCTTTAGGGTGCAGAGTAATATTTTTTCAGTCTACCATGACTCCTTCTTTCACTTGTATTAACCAAGGGACTTAATTAGGTTGGGGAAGATTTTAGCTTGTTTTGCCCAGGAGTCTGTTGGAAGATGAAGCAGGAAAACAGACTTTCTGTAGCAAAGTGAGGTGAGGAATGGTGAAGAGAGGCGCCAGGAGGAGGTTGTTCAGGAGTCATGATATGAGGAATAACCAGATTTCAAACCTGCCTGATGTACTTGGCCTCGCCTTTGGCCCCTTGGATGGTCAGCGGTGCCATCTTGTGTTAAGTGAGTGGTATTTTTGAGAAAAGGTGGGCACAGATGCTGAAAACCTCTGGGGAAAGGGTGTTGGAAGAGCCCTTGGAAACTCCTGGTGTGGAGTGAGAAGAGCAGTGAAGCCCAAAGGTCTCTGAGGCAGAAGGGCAGAGGATGACCGCTTGTTACAACAAAAACAAACCACAAAATCTTTGCGGTTCAGACACTGTGCACAGGAATGTTTAGCAGTAGATGGTCCGTTTAAAGTGTGAATTTTTCCGTCCTGTTGGAACTAGTGGCAGTGCGTGCGATGGGTGTGTATGGGCTGCTCTGAAAACAGTCATATCATGATGATTTTGCAGATGCATCTTCTTCCAGTGCTTGACAAAGCAACAGTGGAAAAAAAGATGAAAGCAGATGTAATCTCTGCTCTTTGCCACCATCTCACACTAAGGAAGTTCCTCTAGTTTTAAGAAATGAAATCTCGCCTTCCTTGCCTTCCCCCATGGAAAAGCTTATTTCGTTCATCTTGTCTCTGAAAGCTGCCGGAATGTCTCTGTGTCCTGCAAAGAGCCGTTCCCCGTGGCTGGTGGGGTAGGTTACTGCTGGACCTGTATCTGGGTGCTGCCTGAACTCAAGGCAGAGATGCATGAGGTGATAGAAAATAAGTGGAGAGCTGTGATCGTAAAGACATTCTTAGTTGCACTTTCAGCAGAGTGTTCTTCATGATGCACCTTTAACGGCCCTTTTTGGTGAGAAAAATAGTGGTTACTGTAATTTGGGGCTGCGCTTATTACTGGAAGTGGTCCTTCACTAACTTTCTACTTGTGGTAGCGTCTAGGGGCCCCAGCTGGGTTGAAAGCTCTGCCATGGGAAGAAACCAAAAACCGGTCCCCAATCCAAGCGTTGCGCTGGACAGCTAGTGAGAAGGCAGCAGGACCCATCACCGTGTCAGGTGGTAGCTGAGGTACCAAGGTGGGGCTGAGGTCTTTGCAACCAACGGGCAACCTCCTTGCACAGCTCTCTTTGATTTCTGAAGAATCTTAAATGAGGTATCAAAAATCTTTAGAACTTTGGTTTTCTAGCACAAAGACTAATTTTCAAGGGCAGCTAACAGACAGGGAGAAATACAATTGAAAAGAAAGTTGGATTTCCTATTATGGGAAAATCTTCAGTGGAAGTGGTTTGAGAATCAGAGGTTGTTTTGAGGTATTTTGGGTTTTTAATAACCAAGACAATTTTCAGTAAAACCAGAGTGTTTTTGTCGTAGCTTCTGACAAAGTTAGAAATAGTTAGCTGGATAATTTAACTAGGTCAACCTACAATTAGCGTTAGGAGTCTTTTGACCTCGAATGGAGATTTCAGAGCTGATGGCCGGTTCCCGTGATAACGATCAGCAGGGCAGTTTCCCTCAGGCGGACCAGCTCAGCCATGTGAGGTTTCTGCACATCTGACTTCAGGCGGATCAGTTCGAGCAGAAATGTCTGTGCACTGAAGCTTGACTTCAGCGCATGAAGAACTTCGTGGAACAAAACCTTGGGGAACACATCTGACCTTCGCAGTTAAATCAGTCCCTGGGAAATGCGGAAAACACGGGGCCCTGCAGATGACCAGGGCTTTTTGGTTAAGTGGTGTTCTGGCAATGAAAGTTTACAACTGTACAGGGAAGGCAGCTTAGGCTGTAGAAGAAGTGGGAAAATCCCTAAAAGAGGCAAGAGGATCTATGGGATTAACATTTCTGAGTGGGGAGGGTTATACTGTGTGCAGAAGTTTCTCGATGCAAACACCAAGTCAGAAAACAAACACACTGGTAGGACTAACCTTTTTGGGAGACAGCAGAATGGGATGGAGAGAGTGAGCAAAAGGGAGTCAAGAGGTGATTAAACCGATGAACATTGTGATAACAGAGGAGTGCTGCTGCTGCCAGGTGAATGGTGGGCTTCTGAGAACGACCGGTGTTGGAAAAGAAGAGAGGTTTACTGCTTCCCAAAGCGTAGACATGGAAAGTTTTATTCGCTATGGCACATTTAGTGTAATTCAAACCACAATGTTCATTTTGGGGTGAATGGAAGTAAATATTTACAGTGTAAGGGATCCACTAAGAGGCACCGTCACAGATGCACAGACCTTTTTGTTGTGTAAATTGCAGAGCATCTTCCTCCAGCCTCCTCAGCAGAAGATGCTGGAGACAGGCCCATTGGCAGCTAACTTCTGCCCGCAGCCCTGTAGGGACTCAACCCAAGTATTAGTAGAACTAAAGTCCTGGGTTTCCAGTTTACGCATAGTTCAGTTTCTACCTCATGCCCCCGAAGAGCCCTTCAAGAAGGAGTAATTCCAGTTCAGTGCTATTTATCCCTCCCGCTTGGAGCAGCGTGGCAAACCTCCAGCGTTGCTCTGCTGTCTCGGAGGGATCTGCTCTCCCCGGGCCGGGTGCCAGGCACTGGCTGGGGTCCCGGCCGTGATTAGGGTATCGCTGCAGCAGCATCTCTTCCCAAACACAAACACACCTCTGGGAATGCCCGGTTCAGCTGCACTAGCCGCAGCAGAGATGGTATTTGAGTAACGTCACTTTGGCTGCTGGCCATCTCAGCAGATGATTTATTATTTTCTGGATGAATCTGCCTCTAAAGCTTCTCCTATAGTGTTACGGATGATATCATCCAGTGCTAAGTACTTACAAGATCCGTTTCAACCTTTGAATGTATGCAGAGATACGGTCTTGGCAAAAATAATACTCAGGTTCTGTGTTTACTGGTAAGGATGTGTAGCTTGTACCTCTCCCTTGCTGGGCTGCAGAAGTAGAATTTGAAGTTCTTACTGTGTGTTCTCCTTTTTCCAAGAGTATCCAGGAGTGGTGATCCAGCTCTTGTTAGGTTTTATCATATGCTGTAGGTGAATACGAGTGCTGTGGAGGTGTAAGTGATGAGCATTAGGTACACAGGAAAGACCCTTCTCTCAGGTGGATGGGTGCCTAGTAGATGAGGGTGGCGTGGCCAAAGCATCTCAGTCACTGAGGTGGGCATGGGGGAGAAATGATTTTGCACTCCTGAAGGTCAGAAGCGAATTACTAACCTGGAAAGCGAGGATGAGAAATTGTCTGTCAGAAAGATGCCTTGGAGCCCTGTGGGATTCCTCCTGGGTGATGGACTTGGGATCTTCTCCACTCCTCGGGGTTGTGCTGGGCTCTGCTGGCTTATGCATTAGGATGTGCTGTAGCTCTCACTGATCATTAATGCAGAAAAGATCAAATATGCCAAGCTGAGAGTGGAAGTTATCCCTGTGTCGGCATGTTTTCCTCTCTGCTAATAGCTTGGGATCAGAGGAGAAGTTTTATTTTTCTCTCGAATGTGGTGCTTACAGCAGATGGAGGTCTTGGAGCTGAAGAGGTTTGTGTGTGTGCTTTCTTGCAAGGCCCGTGGGTATGGATGGTCACAGAGGACCTCACCACCCGCTGCTATGTGTGCCATCATGCCGAGCCCGCTTTCCTTCGAGCGCCGTGGGAGCGAGGTCGCAGAGAATGGGGAGCACGGCGCGGCTTGAGCACGCGTGTTCTGCTGGGTAACAGGTCCGGTGTCTCTTCGTGTGTCTTCCAGTGTCGCTAGGCAGAAAAACCAACTCCCCAGCCTAGTGCAGCATGGGCAAAGGAACACTTAAAGCATGCTGCGGAATCTACTCCTGCACCTTCCTCTGAGTCCCGTTATGTCTGTACAAAGTGTTACCTGGTCACAGTTCTTTACTGGCTGCTGCTTGTGGAAGGGGTTCGGAGCCCTTTTGCTGAGCATGAAGGGTTCGGTCTGCAGCATTAAAAAACTGGAAGGAGCAATTTTTCCTTAAATTCCTGGGTTTGCTGTGAGCTTATACGAAGACACGGTGGTCAATACGGTAACAAAACCAGATGTGCAGTCTGGGGGGTGTGGAGTGGGGTTGTTTTTTGCCAGGAGCCCACGGAGTTAGAGAGTATGTGGTCTGCAGACAGGTGTCTGGAGGAAATCTGGAGCGCTGGTATTCTCTTGGATGCTCCAGTTACACATTCCT
>NW_010424064.1:0-5774 GCF_000710305.1 Buceros rhinoceros silvestris | reverse complement strand
AACAAGAGCTCAGGAACTGAGAAGTCCGGCTGAGCCTGCCCCTGTAGCTTCCCTCCCTTTGCTCTGTTCAGGTTTGCTAGTGAAGGGAAATTGCAGCGTTCATTATTTAGGCAGGGTCCCAGGAAAGATTAACGGCTCGACACCCTGCCCTTGTCATGGCCCATTAATGTTCCCTGCAGTTGATGAGTCTTTATCGATTCTCCCAGAACAGGTAATTTCCTTTTCTTTCACAGAGATGTTCTAAGTACACCCTTATCTGTATATATGACCAGCTTCGGGAAGAAGGCAGGTGGGCCAGAGCTGTCACTGATGGCTTCACTGCTCAGAACCTGGGCGCGAGTGGTTTTATCACATTTAGCTCTGGAAAACTAATCCAAGAGAAACACACATTTTTTTTATCCAGCATGGCCACCTTGAAGTGACTCAGCAGAGGTTCCCCTCAGCACCCGGACTGGCACAAGGACAAGAGCATGAACAGAAATACCTGTGAATCCCTCCACAGAACAGGCTGGGGGAGATTCGTGACTTCACTGAAAATACTGGGCTGGGAAGTGCTATAGCTACCAATTTTCGATTGGTCTGGCAAAAGGAACTCAAGTACAGTGGTTATTTTTTCTTTTACCACATAGTTTGCATGAACGCTGTTGGCAAAGATCTTCCTGCCTCAGTGACTTTCAGAGTCCGCGTAGGGATTCGCATTCTCACTGTGTCCCTCTCTTAATTACCAATTTGCTCGACGCTGTGTTCAGTGTGCAGGCAGGAGCCAACGGATGAGCACACCCCGCACGTGGCCAGAGCAGTGGTCAGCAACATGGTATCTAGAAGGCCTTTTTCATTCCGGTTCCTTCTGCTTGCATCTCTCAAGAGGAGGCTCTACGTCATCTCTTTCTGTACCACAGGCTGTTTCGGGAAGGAGGAGTGTTTGGGGACCTTCAGACTAGAGCGGCGGGAGAAGCAGCGAGTTAAGGTTACACAGCCCCACTGGAAGTTGTGCGGTTTCAAACCATGTGGAGGGCTGACCTGAGAAATCTGTAAGGAGCCATCCTGTGTCACTAGAGATACTGGATGATCTAGGGACTTACTCCCACTATTCTGAGCCCAGTTTCTGCCTTTCATGAATCCAAAATCACACACTGGTGATCTCATGACTCAGCGGAAGAGAAGAAGGTGTATTAGTGGTAGAAATAAAACTGCCTGAAGCTCATCTAAAAAGTGATGAGCATTTGACAGGCATGATGGCAGCACACTAAACTGCAGATTTAAAACCTCTTACACCAGCTGACATCTTAGGGACATCACTGCTCAAAACAGCTGGCAAAAAATCTGCCTAGAAACCACTCGTTATTCCCCTCCTCTGCAGGAGATGAGGAAGAGCATCGTATTTGCTGTTTGTAACCTGATGACTGTGCTAATAAATAATATTCTCCCTGAAGCAGCAAACTGAGCACATGCCATGCCCCTGAGAGACACATGCTGGAGTAGAGAGCAATTCCTTCCAGATAATCCAGCATGTGAGATGGTGTCAGTACCTTCACTTTGAAATAAGGATTCGCAGATATGGGGCTTTGAGATAAAAAAAAACAAACAAAAAACAGTAACAAAAGCAGCTCAACATATTGTTCTGGTGAAATGAAAACTGTCCCCGATGTCTGCGGGCTTTGTAGAGTTGACCGTGGGAGGTGTGGAACGCACCAGTGCCTGCGGTTCAACTCGCCCGCGAAGCTACCCCCGGGCCATGGCAAGTGAAGGCAGAAGCTTATTTTTGACCATCAATTATTCACAACAAATCACCCCCCTCCTCACTTTGCACATAGTTTGGGAGGCAGTTTGATAGATGGAATAACCCCTAATTCAGTGCAGAATGTTGTGGGTGGGTGGGCGGTAGGTGATGAAGGTGATGGTGTTTACAGCATCGGTCCGGGGGAGGTGAGGAACCACGGCAGGAACAGCGCAGCAGTGTCTGCACGAGTGAGTAGGAGGCTTGGGAGGTTGGTTTGCTTGTGAATGTTAAATGTCTGCGGCTTTGCCACTGTTCTGTGATCAGTACTCGTACTCACCCGTGACCGTGCATGGCATCTGGTCTTTATTTTGAGATCCCTTTATCCGTGGCGTTGTATCTGTTAGAAGTCCTGGATCGTGGGCATGTGTAGCCTGGTTAACTTAGGCTGTCACTGGACCGACAGGAGCGTCACTAGCAGCCCCTTCCCTCTGTCCCTCTGAGCGCTGTCAAAATGAGGCGTGGACACCTTCGTTATGAATTCATGGCCACTGCGGTAGGGAGCCGAGCGTGCCCTCACCTGGCTTTACCCTACGGGAAATTATTCCCCCTTCCTCCATTTTCCTGTCACTCTCACGCCTGGATCATCGAGAGAAGCACCAGAGTGCTCACAGGAGGAGGAGGGGGGAGCTGAGCGAGGAGCAGGGCAGATGGACAGAAAGAAATGTCTAATTCTAGCGCCAGTGGTTCTTAGAGAGCGAAGCCTGTGTAGCTGCAGAGAAGAGTATCGGGCAGGGCAGGAATTGGTCTGAACCCTGCGAGCTGTTCATTCCGCGTTCTTGCCGTGAACCAGAGCACCCTCCTCCTCCTGGGAGGTGGAGGTGGGCATTACTGTGGATGAGCTGTCTCGGTCCTCATCAGAGCCAAGGAGCAGAAGCAGCTGTGAATGCCAGAAGACTTTGTTTCTTGTTCCAAATAGCAATGGTCTGCAAAAGTTAACATGAAAAAAATCCATCTCCATCCTAGAAACATGTACACATCTGGGCAAGTAGTTACGAAGATTAATGTCATGCGCAGGGTCAGAATTCCCACTGACATTTACTCAGTTTGTCCAAACAAGTTAGTGGAAACCTCCTGTGACTATGAACTGCACTCGGCAGTGCTGCACAGGCGCTTAACGTCTTGGATGCCAGTTTCCTTCCAGACACATCTGTAAGACTTAGTCTTTAAGTGCTGTAAAATATAATAGTGGGAGCAAAAAATCATAGAGACAGTGTGTAAGTTTTAAGGCTTTAAGGTTTTAAGTACAGAAAAATAAGCAAAAACGAGGTTAAGCCTACCTCGTGGCCATACTCAGACTTAAAATCAGTACTAATAGAGCCAGGTTTTCAAGGAAGATGGGAAATGCATGTCAGCCAGACTCAAGCAAAACATTTTCCTGCGTTAAAGATCAATGCCTAAAATAACGCTGAGCTGCAGCGGTAGCTGCGTAGGATGTGCAGGAAGGCTGTAGCCGCTTAGGGCACAGTCACTGAGGTGTCACCCCGGCATAAAGGACCGGTGTCTGATGCCAAATGGGAACCGTTCTGGCTGACAGCTGGCTGTACATCAGGTCAGACACACGCTAAGCTGCTCGGGGGTCTTTGGGATGATGACCATTATATAAAAACTAGACGTTTTTATTTCCGCATAGGAAGAAAAAGACTCATCAGAGACCATCTTCCTCCCGGTGTTGCTCCAGGCACATCGCTGCGTTCAACAAGGCCACGATGGAAACCGGTGTTTTAAAATTGAGGAGGCTGGTTTATTTGGCAGGCAGCTCAGCAGTGTGAAGGATTGACACAAAATAGGGCAAAGCTCTCATGTCCGGCTGGCAGGTCCGGTAACAGCGTGGGCGCGTTGTTGAAATGCAGTGCTGTTCACTCAGCTCCTCAGTCACAGCGTCTCTCGGTTCTGTTCTCTAACGGGCCGCGCCGTGTGGCAGTGTAAGAGAGGGTCAAACCCCAATCATGTCGCCAGACCATGACATTCTCATGTTGCAGGTTTTGCCGTGATGAGTTACTCTGCGATCACTGTTCCAGCCTTTTTTTTTTTTCATGAGGATGTGTGCAGGTTCACAGCGTGAAGGGAAGACGATCGTTCGGTGGATATGAATGTCTGTAAGAAATATAGGTCTCAGCGTACCAGTTGTTCTGCCGGCGTCGAACGCTGAGTCTCAGACAGGAATGTCTCAGCAGGGAGCTTTTTCTTGGCGTGGTGCAAAGCCAAGGGGAGATAACCTGCCTTTTTCCATTGTCGGCGTTTCCGCCCCGTGAGAACCTAAAGCGCGCTGCTGTAACTACCAGTTCTGCAACGCTAGCAGGAAGGTAAAGTGGTGACCGCTCATCTGCATCTTCAGCTGATGGAAACCCGGAGCAGAGCTCACCGTCTGTAGGTGGCCCCTGATCGGAGGGGACTGGGGTGAGAGTATTGGTACTGCTCTAACCCAGCAGTCAGCAGTGACCAGTAACAGTAAATCTGCGACCCATGTAGGACAGTCCTAGAGGTGAACATGAGGCCCTTAATTTACAGCGTTTCTAACTCGTCTCTGAAATGAAATTATGTCCCGTTCTCTGCCCAAGAAATCAATGTACATTTCTGTATTTTTTGCTCTCTTGTGTTCAGCGGGGGAGGTGAGTGCCCTGCTCTTGTAAGCGGAGGTTACTTCATCCGCAGCATTTTGGCTAGTAAAAATAGATGTATTCTGGTTTTGCATGGTAATTGGATTCAGCGCTGAAATCATTGAAGCAAGTGCAGAAGCCCCAGTCGCTTTCAGCTTAGGATCATGTTCTGAGTGACACAGAAAGAGAAGAAATGTGTTACACTGCACTAAGTAAAAGGGGGGGCGGTGTGAGCTATTGAACACCGAGTTTGCTCGCTTGATTTGTAAGCGGGCGAAAGAGCCTGCCCGTGTCTCCAACAAAGTACATGAATTGCTTAAATGTTGGTTACGTGTCCTCTGAGTTTGCCGTTACTACTGGAAGCAGCTTTATCAGACTTCAGTCCCCACAGCCCTTCGGAGAGCTGGAGGACTGCAAAGCTCTCTGGAGGCCATTTGTCATCTTAGCTCCAGGGGTCTCTAGCTGTTGTCAGCTGTTGTAACAGCTGATGTGTATCGTAACAGTGAAACGGGGGATGAGGTGGAGGGAATGCTGAAACGGCAGCAAAAAGGGTGGTTTTCATGCGTGGGCAGAAAGACATTTTGCTGCCAGCTCTGAACACGATGCCTCTATTGCCGTGAGACATGACGGCTCCTTAACGATGGAGACTGCTGACAGTAGGACAGGCACTTGAGAAGTTGCCTTCACCAAGGATTTCATAGGCAGCTGGCAGATGTCCAGAGGTGCTCCACTGGGAAAGTGGGTTGATGCCAGTTCCACTGCGTGGCGCTGGAACAAGATTCACCAGAGAGGCTGCTCAGCCTCCACCCTTGGGAGATTTTTGAGGCCAGGCTGGTTAAAGCTCTCAGCAACTGATCTCATAGCTGACCTGCTTTGAGCTGGAAGCTGGAGCAGAGAACCTCGTGTGCTCCCTTTCCCCTGAATTGTGCTGGGATGGTCTCCTGAGTAGGCTCTGCTTTGAAACGGAGGGTGGTTGGAAGAATAGTTGGAAGAGGAGGTTGTCAGAAGCCCCCTCTGACCTTTGAGTCAACACAGAGTTACTTGTATGACATCAGACGAGTTCATCCTGCATACGCATCATGTCACGGGTATGTTGTAGTCATGCCACAACACACCCTAACCTACCTTCCGTGTCAGCTGCTGAAGTCCCAGCTTGGAGGTCTGAGCCCTTGTAGGGTCAGTGTGTACCATGTCATTGGAACTGTGTTGTCCCAGTAGCAGAGGGGACAGCTTAGGTCTGCTGACATCAGCCACACAGCAGTACCCACCTGCAGTTCACAAGTTCTCCAGTGACAGACACAAATGTTTAGTTGTTGCCCTTCTCTATCAGAAACCCTTTGAACTTGGTGCATATTGACGGTAAAGAGTTGGAGAGCAGGTACCAGGAGAGTTGTATC
>NW_010424063.1:77404-87212 GCF_000710305.1 Buceros rhinoceros silvestris | reverse complement strand
TCCGTATAAAGCGTGGTGAAGGCGAATTGAATCTCTCCTCCTCAACCTCTGCCCCTGCCCCCGCCCCCGCCCCGTTGTCACCTCCACCTGCGGTGCGTTTGTGATTGATTGTACCAAAGGCTCACACGTTGGGGGATGAGGAACAAAGAAACACGAGAGGGGTGAACCCTGGTGCCAGAGCACCCGGACAAGTCCAGCCCAGCACTTCGCTGGGAGGCTTTTCAGTTCCCGCTGGAAGCCTGGGAAGGATGGGAACTCGCTGCGGAATGGTAATCCCGAGCCACCAAGGATGGACACACCCAGAAGAAAGATGTGGCACCCAAACACCCCAAGCAACGAGACCTGCCTAGCATGCACCTGCTCAAAGTAGCTTCCCTTTCCTCTCTCCATGTGTCCTGTCGTCTTCACTACCTCCAAGGAGTGATTATGTGTGGGATGTGCAGGGATCTCTGCCGGGAAGAAAGATCTGCCTTGTGAACTCTCAGCCTTTTTTCCTCATTAGAGGTCATTTATTTGATGCCAGGATTGTTGGATGTACTTTCTCAGAGAAGTAAACTAAATCATTTCACTAATCTCCTCTTAAAACTTTTTGCTTCTCTTCATGATTCTTAAGAGCACTTAAAATCACACAGGGCCTGATTCCGGGTCCTCTGAGCCTCTGCAACTTCTTTTAAAATCAGATCTTAGATCCATTGAATTACAATGGCACAAAAGCCTTTGGGGCAAAAGATGGAGTGGAAAATGTGATAGCTGTTCTGTGATTAAAAAAACCAAAAACAAATGGCAGAGACTGTTCTTTCTACATAGGGGGTTTGGTGTATAGGAGTTTACGAAGTTAAAAATAAACCAATCCCAAACTGACTGACGTGAAAAACCATTTAAAAAAAAAAATGAAAAAGAAAAAGAAAAGAAAAGGAAACAAAATAAGTTTTGGAAACATATTTTCCCATAATTGCACATCTATTTCTAGATGGAATCATTTGTGTATGGAATCCAGCTGTATGGCTTTTGTTTGACAGTGAAATAATCAGTTCCTCAAAGCGTGAACATCACATGGAGAGCCTCATTGCTGCCTTAAAGAGGACTCCTGCCCAAGAGAGGCTTTGTCAGCAATGTCAGAGAGTGCAGAATCAAGCTGTGTTGTAATCCGCAATTGCATGTATGTCACCATCACATGATGGCCTTTTAACGGCAGCGATGGCTTTGTGAGCTGTAGTTAGAGCCCCAAGGAGGGAGTGCACTCCTATGTGCTAGGTGCTGCGAAGGCCAGTATAGCACAGGGGCCGTTGCTTTTACAGGCCTTACAGGAAAGGACAGTCAAGGGGGATCTGGGTATAGGCAGGGCAGGCAGCTGCCTTGAGCATCAGTCTGCGGATAGGCATAAAGCAGCCCTGATGCTGCAGCAGACCTTGCCTCTGCCAGGACCCTTGAGGCTGGCTGAGGATCCTGACAGATTTCATTGTGTGTGGGGATGATGGCTAATGCTGGGAAGAGCAGCCACTGCCCCCAGTACTTTCTCCCCAAATGACTACGTCTACCCTTAAAAGCTCACTTTCCCAAACCTCCATCTCCTTTTACATCCTTTCTCCTTAACTCTCCTCACAGCAAAATTGACCTGTCCAGGCTCCTCATCCTGCAGATGTCAAAGCCGGTTGGACTCTAATGATATAGCGCTTTTAAAAGCTCAGTCCAACCATCTTCAAGCCTCTCTCATCCCTTCCTCTGCTCTGATCTCACTGCCATCGGTGGAAATGTTGTGTGCTCAGCATCAGGCTTGCCCACTGTTGTTTGTCTTCCAGGTTATCTTTTGGGATGGGTGTTTGAGGGCTCACCTGTACCTTTTTGCAAGCGTTCCTCAGCCTCACAGTATCTATCTCAGCAGTATTAACACTTTAGTGTATTAATTTTGCAGAAGGTGGAACTTGTGCCACGCAGTTAAATCTCTGTCCCATTGCAGACAGGACTATCCCTCTTTTTGTTCCAAATGTCCTGACTCCAAATGCACCGAATAACAACTAACCAACACAGATACTTCTGTCACGCCCCACTCTGAGGCACAAATTCCTGCTCTTCATGTTCAGCTAGATTTAATTTGGGACCATCCAACTCCAATAACATCCAAATTAACCCTTCACAGGATGGGGACTACAGCTCTGATTCCCAGCTCAAGCTTTGGAGAGATTCCAGGTCAGATCTTTGCATCTCAGTGCCATTTCTAGCTACCACATGCCACCTGTGCTTAGACCAACCTTTAGCAAAAGACTTCTGCATTGAGCTTCCAACATGCAGACATGAAAAACAGCCTCCCACCTCCCTCCCGCTTCCTTCCCATTCCTCTTTATCATACTACAGAGTCTCTTGGGCTCCTACCACGTGGAGCTAATCCCATAAAGACACTCTAGCTATCTCTGGTAGATGGTTATTGATCACCTGCCTTCACAGGGACCCTCTGCAAGTAACATATTTCCCTTAATCTGAACCATTTCATCATCATGCCAAGACATCACACAGTGCTCCTAAAATAAACCTACCTTCTCAGTTCCCCTCTAGTAAACTAGACCTTTTTTTTTTTTTGCAAGAAATAAAAGAAGCCACGAGTCCTTCAAGGGAAAGATGTTTTCCTCTCCTCCGCCCTCCACCTACATGGCATGAATTTTAGGCTTTATTTCACAGGTTTGATTTGAAGTAAGTTTCCTACTGCTGGCAGAATCTGCCTCCGCGCCCTCTCTGCTGATTTGGTGAGTGACACTAATCAGTGGTGTGGGAGGTAGGGACAATATCAAGCATGGAGGTGATTGACAAGCCTCACTCAGAATGTACATGTACCCGAATAGGTATGTGACGGTAAAATAAAGTGGATCTATCAACCTCTTTGTATCACTGTGCATTGCCGGCACAGTTCTTCTATTAAATTAGTAGTTCACTGAGTGGAAAAGAGGCAGCAAAGCAAGTTTTTTCCCCCAAAGCCTTATTTGGTTTGGGTTTTTTCCCCCTGTTAAATGAGCAAATGCCTCCATATTAATCACAATATGTAATCGACATGAAAAATCAGGCCCTGCTGGGCAGGGAAAAATACTTTGAATTATCTCAGCAGGAGAGCTGGCACTAATTTACTGCTCTTGTGTGCCACGTACTTCTGATGCAAAAGATGAATGGAGCTGAAGGTTTGTAACTTGACTTACAACTACATTTAGGCATTTTGCATAGCATCAGTAGGGTAATGTAAATTGGCATGAGACCCTTGAAGCATGTTTAGAGTCAGCAACCCAGTCCTGTATGATCTGTCTTCACGCCTCATTTTCATTTCTTTCCCCCCCACATATTTTTTTTTTTATTTTTGCCACTCCAGAGACATAGATTTAGAAATGTACTGCTTTTTCTCTGCAATACTTTCCAAAAGGGTGAGAGGGTGAGTTTCATTCCTGTTCTAATTTATTTCCATGAGTTTGCCAGTGGACCATTTTGTAAACGGAGACAGAGCTGAAGGAAGCAGCCACACCTCTGTTTATTGAAGTGATGTGAGGGATGACGTTGTTTCACACTATGAGCAGGTTACACCAGAGGTATTTCCAAACCCTGTAACCTTCTCTACACTGCTCTTGGAATGGTCCTGTACAGTTGTACTAGGAAATTAAATGTAGAATCTTTCTCTGGCACTGAAACCAACTGAAATGGAAAGGTCTGCAGTCACTTCATTAAACCTCATTACCCACCAGAAGTGGACGGTTGCCTGAAAACTTCTTATGAAGAATTGTTCCTTGTCTGGGTTAAATCACAGACTGCTTGAAGAGATTGTCTGTGGACTGCATCAAAACTGCGACAAGGAATGTACAAGGGGTGATTCTGTTCTGGAGTTCAGAAACACAGCCTGACACCATTTAATTTATTAATATATTCATGACCAAGATGTGTCTTGCCTTTGAGCATTTGATTTTGTAAACCATCTAACACAACTGCCACCTCAAAGCCCTTTCTGCTGTATTGGGTTGAGAGGTGATGACAAACTGGGGAAGAAGGGAATGTGGAGGCATCACAAGCCCTGCTGGAGGAAAGCAAAAAACAGCAGAAGGTGGGAATCCCCTGTACAGTATCTCCCTCTCTGCAGCGCAGAGGTTCACATCGCTACACCTACTAGCAGGAGAACGCCAGAGACTGTAATTGCCCAAGTGGGAAACCCTCCCAGCTTTCTTGATGGCTTCTATTTCTTAGTCTCCCCCTGCCTGAGTGTCCATTTCTGTTTCTGTGATGAGGTAGGAGCTGGGAAGCTGCACTCCCCAGACTGGGGGGAGAAGTCAAGACTTCTAGCCAAGGATGAGACCTGTAATATCCCACAGATAATGCGCTGCTTTAAACCACTGTTTGGTGCCTCAGGTTTTCTGGTCAGATATAAAAGAGCAAGTCTTTGGGTTTTTAGTTTCCAGTGTCTTTGCTTAACACTCAGCATGAGCAGCTCCAGCTTTTTGGGCTTGCATGAGATTACATGCTAGTATGGGCTCACCCTGGCAATATGTTCTCACAACTGCTTTGGAGGAACAGGCATTTGTGATACCTTGCACAAGGTACAAGGTGCTTTCATGTTAACCCAGCAAGCCATAGGCCATTAGTGTCCAACTACAACTGCTGGCCTGATGTCAACCCCCCAACCCAGGAATAGCACTACTGTTCAATTAGTTAAAAGGGACATCTGACATACTAGTCTCTTCAGGCATTTTTTTTTGTTCATCTGAGTTTGCTTCCCAAAGCATCCTGCTTTCCTCAGAATTACTTCTGTCTGATTGGAATGAGAGGCTTTTATTTCTTTTCTTTTCCTGTCTTCTCCTGAAAAAGAGAGTGAAGCCTGCAGACAGCCAGAGCCCGAGCTCAGGAGCACAGTGCTGGAATGCCTCTCCTGGGTCAGGGTGTCCATTTCCTGACTGCAACAGCCTATCATGTCACACAAGCTCCTTCAAAATGCGTCAAACTTATCTTTAAAAATAGTCAGGATTCTTGTCTCTGGCCTCTGGAGCAGAGGCAGAAAACGAAACTTTTAAAACTATCCCAAAGAATCATTTCCTGTCCACAGAACAGACTTCACCCGATGACGACTCTCTCTGCTTAATTTTCCCAGTTCCCACACACTTTTCCTGTGTTCTCTTCTCTGCCCCTTTCAGGCTCCAGAAGGTAAATTGACTCTAGCTGTTTTGAGGAAATCTGAAGACTGGCTCTTGGCCTGGCCTTTTGTGATCTATTCTGCTGCCCTCTCTCTGCCCCTCCTGGCAAACAGGCAGGCAGTGCATCCCACCACAGGGCAGTTTCTGGCCAAATGCCCATATTCAGCGGGAGTCATGTCAAGGCATGAGCCACTCTGACGTTTCCTGTTACAGCAGACAACTGTTGGACCAGTTATCATGCATCAGTCCTGTTTGAGGTTGCTGGCATGGTGTCAAAGACCAACGTGTCCCTAAAGTTACCCTGCTAGCTTAGGGTTAGTGTGGTGCCAACATACTCTGGTTCCTCTGAGGCTGCTGACCCCAAGCTCTGGGCTCAGCTGTGCTTTTCTGTAAGCACCTCAGAATCAAGATTTTTGAAATGGTGCAGTTTATTCGGTGAGAGCTTTGCATAACTGGCCTTGCATGGCATTGCAAAGCTTCCACAGTGCTCTCCTTTAGACTTCTCACTTCTGAAGTTGAAGTAATTTTGGCTGGCTGTATGCTTGTTTCTGTAATGGCCTCTGGCTGTGCCCTGCTACGGACCTCTAGGAGCAGGCCATGCATCTGCCGGAGCCTACCACATGTGCCTTTTTAGGGTATTCACCCAGGTTTCCTTTCTCTGAAGACCAAAACAGTGTGACATGTGTGGTATGGAACATGGACAGGATAAGCACTGCACTGCAGATAATTCAGAAAGACTCCTGTAATCTAGGCTGACTTTTTACAGTACAGTTTCTAATGCTTTGCCTGGCACCAATGCTTACTTGTGTGAAGAAGAACAAGCCAGGGGAAGACCCTCAGTTCTGGCAGTCTTTTGTCACTCTCTGTATTGTTTCCATGGCATGAACTGACATCTGATGGCTTTGTGAGATGGGACACAATGTGTTGCTGAGAAGAGTCACTATGTCTACAAAAAGCTCTTGTCTCCTCAGTCACCTCCTTGGAAATGCCAGAAAGGATAGGCTCTGGAAACTACATCTATGGAGACTCTGGTGGAAGGCTTGAGCATACATGCAAGGTCATGGACTAAAAGCCATTAAGCAGGCACAAATGTGACAAACGGAACGACCTGCAGGTGGTGAGGATGGTCAGGGCATAAGGGCTGACATGCAAAATGGGGAATACCTGGGAGTATAGACACAGCTCAAATGAGCCATTTGGTTTCCTCTTGATTCTGGCAACACAGAAAGAAGGGGAAGGTTTCACCTGAAATTTAGGAGGGCTAAAAATAGCAGGTCTTCCCTTGTCTGGACTTTTCATGAAAAGCTGGAGGGGAACAGAAGAGGACAGGACGTTTCTAGAGAAGAACAGTGTCTGATAAAAGACTTAGAGATAATTTTCCCACTCACTCGCTAATGCTGTTCTTCCTACAACATCAAAGTCTTGGAGCACCCCACATGCCTCTAGTCAAAACCAAATTGGCTCTTTTATCTGTTCTTGCTTCAGATTCTCTTTTAGGCAGTGAGCGAAAAGATAAAGGGAGGCAACACAGATCCAGTCAAACCCAAGTGGGGGGCATAGATGACAGATTATGTTTGGGCCTCCAGTGTCTCTTCTGCTTTGATTCCTGGCTGACAAAAAGATACCATGGGGTTAAAAATGCAAAACCAACTTTTTACTCTGGAATACATCCCATCTCTCTTTTCTTTTAAGGAACAGCAAGATTCTTTTTTTTTTCTGATGTTAATGAGTGGGAGAGCTGAAGGGCCTCTCAGTTCTTGTTTTACTAAGAAAACCTTCACTACTCAAGCACCTCTCACAAAGAATCATCTATCTTTTAAGCTTTCTCTTTCAGTGGAAATATGGTTCAGAACAGTGTTTTCTCCGAATAAATCTCACTCCTAAAATGTCCCTTCTTTGCGCAACCAATTGGGATAAATTTGGAAAGGTGGTTAGATGAGCCTAAGCTCATCTCGGTTTCAAAAGTCAATTCAGAGTCTGAAGCCTCTTGGAAAATCAGCAAAACTCAAGACCTCTTAACTGACGTGATTTCAGGCTTTTTCCTCTTTGGCAGAATTCTTGTCTGAAAAGAGAAATACTTTGCGGAAGATGTGTCAGGTCCCAAGAAGAAGGGATAGAAAACATTCCTAAGGCTCTCCTTTCCACCAAGGCCATTCACTTCTTACACCTCTGCTTCCTGTTTAGCACAGTAAAGTGTCCTGCTGCTGCTGGAGTGCTCTCTATCAGCTGGGTTCTGTATCACTTGGGACGGTTTAACCATCCGTCGGCAGACCTTTTTCCAATGATCATACTGTGGAGGAAGGAAATAAAGTTTTAGGATTCTGTGAACTGTGAAGCTTTTGACAGAAGTATTCCTCTCTGGGAAATTAAGGGCAAATAATGGGTCTTGTGTGGGCTACAGCCGTACAAAGGGGCCAGTGAGGAGAATCTCAGTTCTCTCCATGCTTTTTCACTGCTTTCAACTTTAAATTCCATGAGTGGATAAAAATGTCTTCTATTCTATCAATTTATATTTCAAAGGTGGGTAGACACCATGCTCCTAGCAGTATATGACCCATTTCTTTCCCCTGAGAGCTATGGAAGGTCCTTGTGTGGCTCACAGGTAGAAGAGGAGCAGACATCCTTTGAGACATCACCTGGCCACTAAAGGAAGGGGCAGGCAGCAGGCCTTTGGCATGACTTGGCAATGCCAGCATGGCTGCCTCACTTCCTTGCCCTTCCCAGATTCAGCTTTCATGACAGCTGTATGTAAGGCAGCTCCTCTGCCTTTTGCAGAACACAGTCCAGAGCTAGGTCTCAACTGCCACGAGCCATGTCTGGCCTGGGACTTGTACAACTCTACATGAAGCTGTTCTGTCTACTTAAGAGACCTCTCCTTTGCAAGACTTCTGGGAACCACTGAAAGGAACCAGTGCAGATGCATAAAGACCCATCCTGTGAGCATTTTGGAAGCTGTGTATAACCCTTACATTTGCTTTCTGTGTTTCAGTAAGTCCAGCTGAAGAAAGAGCACGACTCAGTTATACTAGGTCTTTGTGCTGCTGCTACCACAATGTAGTAGTAGTTACAAGGTCTCTACAGAAACAATTGTTGATGTTAATCAGGAAAGCAGTGAGTTAATATTGTATACAGCAGCTTCTTCTCGCTTTAGGTTACAGAGGACACTGGTAGGAAATACGGAGATAGCCATCATAGGGTAAGACAGATGCTGTGAGGCACCGGGTGGATGTGGCAGATTCTGCCCCGGCCTTTGCATGTATTGGGACCTTCTATTTGTTGTGCATTTGTGTATTGTCTGCTATAACTGGGTCCTGGTCTGTGGGCAGGGCTCCATAATACAAATAAATACTGCCATGACTAATGACAGACCTTGTGTAACTGCCCCAAACTCGACAAAAGTTGCAAGCAGTCTGAGTCAGTGCCATTGTGTAAGGGGACAATTTCTGCTTTGGCAGTGTTGTGGCCAGCTGGAATTGTTCTCTCTGATAATTGCCAATCTGGGTTTCTCCCAGATGGCAGCACCTCATAAAGAGTATCTGCGAAGAGCTCTGGTCCACTCTCTAATAAGGCTCCACAAGAGAACTGTTCATCCCTGTCACCCCTTACTATTGCCTCAGGCAAGTCTCCTGTCAATTTGCAGAACAAGTTGTTGCTCTGTGTTTATTTATCCTTTTAATTTTATTTCTTTTTATAAAGTTGTATTTATTACTTTGGCCATGAGCCACCCAGCAAGGAACAAACTGTTTTGTGACAGAAAAGACAAGACATTCTGCGCTGGAAGAGCCAAAAGCAATGCCATCTGATCTTCCCTGTGCAGTCAGATTGTGTTTAACAAGGCTGTGTTTCCATGAGGTACTCAGTTCTCCAGCAGAGAGAGAGTGAAAGGAGAGGTTATGCTGTGCATCCACCCAAGGGTCTCTGAGCAAAAACCTTTCTGCAGCACACTAGTGTTTAGCACACAGGTATGTAGTGGTTGAAGAGCAGGAGGTAGCTAGTGTGTAATTTTAACCCTGAGGCTCCTGGGGCTTGCCAGCTCAGCAGATGCTGAGGAAAATAGGACTGTAGGTAGTGCAGAAATCAGGGATTATGAAAAATGTAATTGCTCTCCTGTGTAGCTGCCACTGCAGCAGTTCAGCTCCTGATTGAGCTGATACTTGTTTCCGGTTTGCCTGTTCACCTTTTAATGTGTTTATCCATCATTGCAGTACCCAAGTGCCTTGCAATCTAGAAGGTGTTTATCCTCTCTCTGGTCTCCCGTGAGTGCTATTGGCCCTCTTATCAGCGGTGGGAAACCAAGACACCGATTTATGTAAAGAGTTTGGAAACTGATGAGACTGTACCAGGGGCTATTGGATCTCTGACCTGAAGAGTAACACAGAAACCCATGGTACCTAGTACACAGTTATTTTAGCAACTTTAACTGATTTTAACTCTGAAGCTACTGGGAGCTTTGCAAATACACTGAGGAACTAGGTGGTATCTGCTACAGTCCTGGTGTTAGTGGGGTCTAAAATGCAAGATCCATCTGCACTGCTGGGATTATGTTTCTTATGTTTCTGTGTTGCTTTAGTTCCCAGTCTAACACAGAAAGACCACAAATCCCAGTTTAACAGTGTTGTGCAGTTCTCCAAATAAGATCTCAATATGAAAAGGAATTG
>NW_010424063.1:71721-77273 GCF_000710305.1 Buceros rhinoceros silvestris | reverse complement strand
ATTTAATTTAATTTAATTCACCACAACTGTGGAAGTGCTTTTCCCTTCTTCTTTTTCTTTTCCTTTTTTTTTTTTTTAACTTCAATGTGTGGACTGAAGACATATCATTAAAAACAATTTAAAATATGGAGTGGTTTCAAGTGTGAGTTGGTGTTCTGTACTAACCGCTGAAAGCCAAATGCTTGTGAGAGGACACTCTTGAATAAACACAGTCCATCTGAAACTTCTCTCTCCTTCAAGAGACTGGAGGGCAGGAAGGGAGAAATGGGCTGGAGAGAGGGAGTTTGCTCCCCTTCAGGTTAGAATGATGTAAGGACACATATTCAAGCTGGAGGGTTTTTTTATTTATATTATTTTACTTCGCTACAAGATGTCCTGAAACACAGCGACCTCACCCTTCCTTGTCTTCATGTTTAATCTGGACTAGTTATCCATCCCAGCCAAAGCACAGGACACATTTGCATATATCATTCATCAAATACTTATGAACAGCAAACAAACACACAAGAAACTGTTCATGGACAATTCACAGAAGGAGCTGCAAACAGTCCAGAGATCTTTGTGGAAATACTCAGCAAAGCAGCATCTGACGTAGGAAGTCCTGTCTCTATTGTTAGAGATCTGACTGGAGGGAACCGGTGAACTACCAACCCTTCACCTGGGGGTCTGGAGTGTGCAGTGAGGACAGGTGGTCTGGGGAAATTTCTTTGAAAGAGATTTGGGATCAGGCTCCATCACAGAAACAAGTACATGGGATCAAAATAACCCTGTAGCTCAGACAATCTGTTCCACTGCCAGCCAAGTTATCCCTGTTGGCTATGTAGGTTTTAATGTTTTTCCCAGTGTTTTCCTACTGGGGCTTTCATGACATCTCTTAGAAAATTTTCCAATAGACTTCACTGCCCTAAAGTCCACTCTGCTCTTTTGCTTATAATTTCCTGCTTAATACTCTTGTTCCCACCAAGATATCCCACTGTCTGACTCTAAATACAGTGCTGTCTCAGTTATCTCTGCCTTTCAAACATGTCCAGGGGTTTTCAGCCAAACTCTCTCAGACTTTGTTTCCCTGCATGGCACAGGATTACCCCTTTGAGAGTTTTCTTAAGGCTTACTCAACTCAGTCCCTCTAGGCTCCTAAAAGATATTTTCTTGCTAGCTCTTGGTCCCCTTCCAAGCTGTCAATAACTTTCTAGGAACATGATGCCTAGGGCGTAAGGCGGTTCTGCATTCTATGGATGGCCAATGATGGTAGGGACGAGGAAATGTCTTTGGCTGATGTTGTCATAAGAGCAAAAGGAAATGTTTCTCTGGGAAGTCTCAGGCTCTGACTGTACCAGATGGCAGTGTGTAAAGACACAGGGAAGAGAGAAGTTGGGCAAGGCTCACAGCTAGCTCTAACCAAACCTAAGAACAGAAGTTGGGTTTATAGCAGTTTGTGATGCGTTTTCCCCATGTCAGATACTGTGTCGGGAGCAATACCCCTGTTTACAATCACATCATGGGAATTACTTTCTTATCTATGGTAGCATACTCCATCCCACAGCTTTGCCAGACATACTGAGTGGTCTGTGAGGTGGATCTTGCTCGTGGTCTTTGTTTCTCTGCTTAACAGAAACCGAAGGGAGGAAAACTTCCCATGATGACTCAGAGGTGAAAGATCTAGGGCAGAGCCACTGCTTCTCATCTCCCCTCTGCAAATTCTCTGCTCTTTCTGACTGCAGAGAAAAGGCTGTTGCTATAGAAACCAGTGGGGAAAATGTACATTATATCACATTTTATGTATTTTTACAAGGAGGCCCTTTAATCTGAGCCTGCCACCGTGTAATTTTACAGAAACAGTAATGCTAATAAAACTCCTAAGAGTAATAGTGACTTCAAATCAAATCAAATAATCATCACTTCAAAAACACCTCTGCCTGTAACCTTCTACCCTAGCTAAGACACTGGAATGGAGCTAGCAAGGCAGCCCATAATACGGTACATGACAGGAGAGTAAATCTAAAGCAGCAAAAGATGTGTTGAGGAGGGGAGGGGGTCCTACAGGGAGGTAAGTGGCAGTTAACATTTAAGGAAGGACAAAAAAGCTAAATAAAATATCTTCAGATTTGATTTCTGTGTAGAGAAGGATGAAATAAAGGTGAAAGGTACATTTTGTAACATACGCTCTAGCCTACCTTTTCTCTCCTTTACCCACCCAAACTCCTATTGCCATTCTACCTTTGTGAGTCCCCTTCTGAAGCTCTTTTCTCTTTTGCTGCTTTTTAAAAAATTGTATCACCATTTCCTACTTGCCTTTGTGATAATAACAAGCCCTTTGGCTTCCCAGACAATCAGACCTATTGCACCCTGGGGCCTCGAGGGGGCAATGCTCTTTGTGAGGCTGCACCATGAAAGCCTCTCTCTGGTATCAGGCTGGCCTGGTGGCATCGGTCCTCCTGGGGATCCTTCAGAACAGAAGCCTAATTTAGTCCTCTGGATGTCAAAACAGGCTTTTCTCTGCCATTCCCACCCTCAATTTATTTTTTACTTAATTGACCATGACCACTATTTCCTTCCTGATTTGTACTGACCCTTAATCAGATTTTTGTCATTATTTATAGTAGCTCCTGTAGTGTGTTCACTTGTAATTTCTTCAGAAGGACCTTTTTTGCTGTGTAAAGCAATGCACAAAACGAATCTCAGCCTTGTCTTGTGCAGGGCTGGGATTGATCCTCTGTTAGGAATATGTTCCTGCTTGTTGTCCTCAAAGTAAGTACACAAAAACCATCAGTGAGGCTTTGTACCACTGATGAGAGGTGGGTTTATGTACTGCAGCGTAGGACAAGGTAACTAGTGGAATAAAGCAACTTAATTATGCTAGATAAGACCAAGTAAGGGTTCACCTGCTTGCAGTATCTTTGTTGGACATGTCCCTTCCTCCAGACTTGCCCTTAGTCCTGTGCATTTTCATGACTTTGTGGGTTACAGTAAGTTCTGTGCAGGTTCCTTGAATCCCAAGAGGAAAAAATGAGTCTTTTCTCTTTCCACTGCCCCTGAGGCCTGGCTGTAGGTCTGCGCTTTTCTCCTTTCATGTCTTGCAGTTTCTGCACACATGTAATAGTGTTTCCCACAAAGCCCTTCCCTGCTCCGTCTTACAGACAGAGGTGGTTAGTAGGGATTAAACAACTCACCTTCCCTCTTCCTGCCTTACCTTATGCCCCCTGTGCAGACAGATAGTCTTGCTCTCTCTTTTCCAGCCCATTCCACAGAACATAATGTCTGCTGAGTGTGAATAAACAACTGATACATACTGTCTGGTTTAGGGGCTGTAAGCACTTCTAGAGCCCCCAAAATACATGGATAGTAATAAAATTACTGTAATGATATAATAAAGGAAAAAAAAAGAAAAATCATAGAATCACGGAATCATCTGCTCGGAAGAGACCTTAAAGATCATCGAGTCCAACCGTTACCCTGCAACTGCCAGGGTCCCTAAACCATGTCCCTCAGTACCACATCCACAAGGTTTTTAAACACTTCCAGGGATGGGGACTCCACCACCTCCCTGGGCAGCCTGTTCCAATGCTTAATAACCCTCTCTGTAAAGAAATTTTTCCTGATATCCAACCTAAACCTCCCCTGGTGCAACTTGAGGCCATTCCCCCTCATCCTGTCATTCTTAATATGGGAGAAGAGATCGACCCCCACCTCCCTACAACTTCCCTTCAGATAATTGTAGAGAGCAGTAAGGTCCTCCCTGAGCTTCCTCTTCTCCAGACTAAACAGTCCCAGCTCCCTCAGCTGCTCCTCATAGGACAAGTTTTCCAAACCCTTCACCAGCTTCATTGCCCTTCTCTGAACCCACTCCAGCACCTCAACATCCTTCCTGAAGTGAGGGGCCCAAAACTGGACACAATGTCCTCAGGAGCATGATAATCTAACTTCAAAAGCAGTTATCATCAGTAACAAAATGCAGAGAGAAGACTAAGATTACTTTAATGAGGTTACCTACTTATTGCCATTTGTTTCTGTGGCTGACTGTAATGATGCTTCACCTTCATTCCCAGCCAGTTCCTCAGATGTTTGTCACCTTGAGCATTGGCAGGCCTGGCTGGATCATGAAGCTGGGGCTCACTGGCCTTCCCATGTGATCCAGCATACTTCTGCGAGCACCCGCTCCTTGGTCTTCAGCTTCCTCTACTCTTGCACCCTTCTTGTAACTGCAGTTTTTTTTCCATGCCCTGTGTCTTCATATCCATGGTAGAAAAGGCAGGAATGGGAGAACATGGAAGAAAGAGGAGAGCAGCTGTCTTTGTGAAGATGGAAGGACAGTAGGGAAAATAATTGTAATGTCAGTGTTGTAAGACAAAGGCAGAGACTTGGAGGTTATGAAGGCTTTTAAAAATTCAGCTTTATCCAGCAGGCCAGAGAGAGTACACATAGACTCAGTAAGGTAGCACATGGTCTCTAGCGCAAGGATTTCTCCTTTAGCCTCCTGGAGCCTCTTAAAAAATAGCCAGTGCTTGTGCCTCTCTCCCAGAACCTGATCACTGGTACATTCAGTAGTCGTGCACTTGGGTGGAGGGTGTGTATAGAGAAGTGGGCATGTGCTCAGGGGGACCAAGACTCATGCAGCTGAAAGGGGCAGATGGCAAGATGAAGAGACTGCTGAGAGCAACAGCGGTGTCTCTGCAGACACCTCATTAGATCGCACCAGGAATGAGCATGCCAGCTCTGTGCATGCAGGTCAGAGTTGTTCTCTTGTGTTGGAGGCAACATGGGGAAGGGTAAGGTCTGCTTCTGCTTGTGGGGATATCTGTATATATAAGTTAATGTTCAAACAGACAGATAGATAGAAATATGTAGATAGATATAGAAACAGTTTTGTTCCAAACAGAAAAATTTGTAGCCCCTGGAGTTTGGAGGATATAAAAGGCTTTTCCAGAAATTACTAGAGATCTCCTAAGGGTTCTTCACCCACAATTCACTTGCCTACTTGCACCTGCACCACAAAAAAATAGGACCTTCCTCTTTATTCTTGGGGAAAGTAAAAAGGACCATGACACAGCTAATAAATAAAACAGGTTTAATCATAAGTCATGTACATACTTATAGACAGGGAGGGGGACGTGGCCTGTCGGGTGCTGCCCTGGCAGCAGGAGCAAAAGAACAGTGTATTTTTTACCAGTTAACATACAGTACCAATGAAGGGTGGAGCTGATAAATGAATATGGGATTTTGAGTCCCGGAAGCTAATTTTTACAGACTACCACCATTCTTAGTTTCCTGTCAAATTATAGCATGAACCAGCTCACAGCTCTGCCCAGGACGCAACAAGGCAGACACAGCCAAGAGCAGAATTTGAGGGTGAGGGAGGGACAAGATATCTTAAGGCTGTTCTGAGGTATATGTAACATATATACTCCAGTGTTGTGTACAGCCTCGGGACCATGCTTTGCCCACAGTTATGTGTGCACACATCTCATTCCAGTCAGCGAGAGCGGCAAGCTCACATCTAAGAGAATGTATTGAGCTTTGAGGGCACACAGGAGCACATTTAACAACAAAGCCAG
>NW_010424063.1:71250-71598 GCF_000710305.1 Buceros rhinoceros silvestris | reverse complement strand
GAAAGAGCTGAACACAACTAAGCCTGGACTGGGCTGAGAAAGGGAAGTGAATGGAAGGCCCCAGATTTATCTAGCCAGCCAGTTCAGCTCTGTTTGGACAGCCAGCACAAAGCTCCTGTTCTGAAGGACTACTGCAGTGCAACGGTTTCCATCAAGGCAACCTTTGTCAGACAACAGGGAAAACCTGTTGTCTGAACAAAATGACTAGAGGCATATTAACAGAAGAACTGCGACAGAGCTGGCCCTACAACCATTCAGTTCATTTTGAAGGAAAACCCAGTCCTACTTCTCGAGTGGTCTAAGGCTACATAGGAATCCAGTCAGTCTTGGCTGACAGAGGCAGAGGAA
>NW_010424063.1:50948-71111 GCF_000710305.1 Buceros rhinoceros silvestris | reverse complement strand
GCATTCCTGTTATGGTATTCAAAATCAGTGTGGCTGATTTCAGAAACAATATCACACCGGGTTTGCAAAGCAGTCAAATGTATTGGCTTTTTGCAGGACAATTTCACTTTCAATCAATGTACGTATTACATAGTTTTACAAAAGAAACACACCTTTCACTGCTGGAAAGTAGACACTGTTTTGCTATCAAACACACTTGCCATCTGATTTTGCTAAGAATCCACCTCCAGACAATAAAAAAACCAAAAATCCAAATAAAATTTATAATACAAAACAACATTCGTGTCGATGTCAAATGATAACTGTCCCAGCAAACATAAAATCAAATTTTTCTTAATGCAGGTTTCCTCAGAAGGGATTTATAGTTGTGTGTTCGTATATAGAGTCCATTCCCAATCTGGAAATCCTCAGTAAAGACTGTTGCCCTTTGAAATGCAAGTTTCATTTTTTTAAAGGAGTGCTCCACACATGTGTGTGCACACTCACACACACACACAGATACACGTACGCACACACATAACCTTCTCTCTTAGCAAGAGCTGCATGCTGGGTAACTGTTAATGCCTTCTGTGCATTTCTTACCTACTTTCTTTGTAAGGATAGGTTGAAATGTCCTTACTCCTCGGGTCTGTATTCTTTAACAAAAAGGGGAATAAAGTGGAACTACATTACAAAGACAGAGAAATGCACTCATATCTCAGGCATATGATTTTTCCCAGTCATTTACATGGATGTTGTTATTTACATTCGTGGGTCAGCAGAATCTGTGGGAAGAATTATCCTTTCTCTGTGTTGGGTTTTCTCAATGAACCCATGAGCCCATTCTGTGCTTCCACAGACCGTTTTTCTTTAAGGCACTGCATGTAGATGATAACTTCAGGCAGAAGTGCAAGCTCCCTTCACTGGATTGTGCATTTCTCTCTCTCCCTGGACTGACCTTCCCTGAGAACTTTTGATTTGATATACTTCAGGTCACTGTTGACACTTGGCCGGCGAGCAAAGGGAGAGATCATGCCGTAGGCGTCCATGTCCTTGACTCGGCGCATCCGGAAGGATTTCTGTTGGAAAGTGTCACCATACTGGATGGAGATTTTCCTGTGGAGGGAAGGGCTCATCTCATGAGGTAGCTTGGCCATGCTGAAGAGGACATAGAACATCTCATCCACGTTGGTGTTCTTCTTGGCTGAAACTTCAAAGTAAGCACAGTTTTCATCACTGGAGACAAGGTTCTCACCTTCATCTGAGCGAACCTTGCGTAAGATTTCACTGTGGTCATTTTTGTTGCCGCAGATCACCATGGGGAGGTCAGCTGATTCCTTGGTCTTGTTCTTCAGGCAGGATTTGACCTCAAGAATCTGTTTCTGGAGCCTCTTGACCTCATCAAAGGATTCTCTGTTGTCCAGGCTGAACACCAGGATGAAAACGTCCCCTGCAATTAAAAAAATATACTGTAAAGGCTTGTTGGTTTCAGCCTGTGTCAGAGGAGCTAGTTTTTAAAAAGGCAAGAGGTTTATTTGCAAGTTGTTGCCCATTTTACTATCTTTGGAAATGCTGTGCTGCATTGCTTTTCTTTTTCTTCCTTTCATTTGTATTTCTGTGTAAAACACAGCCTGTTCTGTCACCAGGAAGTGTGGATTGCTGGTAACCACTCAGCCTTGGCCTTTTGATTACACAATACATGAAGCAACACCTGAGCTGAAGATTTACAGCTAGTCAGTCCTGAACACCTAAGTCAGGAATGAGAGATTTCCCAATATGCAGTGCTCTGCTGTCATGTAATTTGGTCAAGAGAAACAGACCGTGGAAAAAAAGAAATACATAAATGACACAAATCTCCTGACATTTCCTTTTGACATTTCCTGACTTTTGCAAATATAAAATAATGCAAATCATTGCTTGGTGAATGACATTCATGTGGGACATGCTAAGAGAGCTTTCAGGGTCAAAAGCTCATGAAACTGGCCCTAGAACCTCACTGAATGTGGACACTAGCCTGGTCAGATATGAATGTCATGTTTCATTGGCTAGGTAGAAGGGTAGAGAGCAAATCCAGAAAGTAGGTTTGTTGTGAGCTGTGGCTGAATATAGCTCCACCACCACTTTCACAATTAAAGAATTCATCTTAGCTCACAACAGTAACAGCTTGACAATGAGAGTGTATAAAACGAGCCCAGCTTTTCCTTTTTTCCCCCTTTAACACATTTGATTAACCATAGACTAAGGAGAAAGGGAAGAAGTAGAGCTATCCTTTCGCTGGAATATCAAATCAAGGGAATCAGACTGAAAATTTTTGGAAAAAATAATCTTTGAGATTTTCTTGTGTGGAAGTCTCTTCCTGTGCATTTTACATTTGTTTTTCTACTGCTTGTGCCTTATAATGACATGCTTATTCAGCCATTTATTTGTGACTGCAATAAAAAATACAGAGCAGGAGGCGAAGGTGGGGGGGGAAAGAAACTAGAGGGGAAATCTCAATTTCAGACCTTCACCCAGTGGGCCTTTCCTCTGTGGCTAGTGTACTCCCTGTAGTGCCTGCAGCATCCCATCCCGTGCATCTTGCAACAAAATCAAGCAGTCCCTTTAGCTACCACCCCAGAAACAGTCATCTCCAGGCTACAGTTTTCAAGCCAATGTCTATCCTCATGATCTTTAACTCACTGTTCCCCATCTGCAATCTTCCTCCCTCTCCCTTCCCTCCCTCCCCACCCCGCCCCTTCTCACCTGTCAGGATGGAAAGCCTCCTCATAGCAGGGAAAGGGTGATTTCCAGAGGTGTCCAGGATGTCCAGCTGATACATGTCTCCCCGGATATTGTAGACCTTGCGATGAAAATCCTCAATGGTGGGAGTGTACTGGTCCTCAAACCGGCCATTGAGAAAACGTGAGACAATGGAGCTTTTCCCCACCCTGGAGGCTCCCAGCACTACCATGCGGTACGAGTTCTTGGCTGGCACATTCAGGGTGCAGTTTCCACCAGACATGGTCTTCATCATTGCTCTGTCCTGAAAGAGGAAATAGCAATGTTGGAGGGAAGTTCAGAAACTAAATGGAGGATGGAGTAGGGGAACTCCTTACCACAAGATTGTCAAAGAGCTCTCTGGAGTATAGTCCTGGTTAGTAGATCAATGGCCCATATAGAAATCTTTTCAGTAGAAATGCTTAAGATTTTTTCAGTCTCTTTTCCAGGGAGTGGGGGGTTTTTTTGTTGTTATTGTTGTTGGGTTTTTTCTTTTCTTTTAAAGACTTGTAAAAATGACGGCATTTACACTGAAAATAGCATGATTTTGAATTGTAATTTGCTGTTTCATTTAAACATTAAGGGCTAATTTTATCAGCTGTGCTTCAGCTTAAGACACCAGGTTCCTTCCCACCATCTGCGTCACTTAGACATTACCGGATTTTTCAGAGAGCTTGGTTCTCATTTCGATACATAAACACAGAGGTCAGATTTCCCAATATGCTGCATCCACTGCGGTTGCCATTAGGACATAAATTGCTTTGGTTGATTGCCTAGACAGGAGCTGTGCTTAGTAGTCAGTTTTGAGATCAGCCAAAAGTCAGACAGAAGCAAGAATTGTGCTGGACGTCAGTGGAAGATAGACATCCCGGTAACTTTAGTTAACTGGTCCCATACAACCTTCACTTCTGATGCAAGGGGTTTGAGCCATAAAATAGCACTGACTAGTGATTAATTCAAATATCTGTGCCTTCAGTGACCTTTTAGAAACCAGATTTTGATCTTGCTGTTCGGACTGGTGGTATGGGAACTCCCTGTCAATAAACTATCAGCACTGCAGCAGGTGGATGGAACTGCAGAAATGTAAATTTCATAGTTCCAGTCTTTGTACATACTCAGCTGCTGTGAGTGTCAGTCTTTGGGAGTGCTAAGTATAAGCAGAAGAAAAGATGAAGGACAGCATCTTAAATAGCTATTAGACAAGGCTTCCAACTCCTGACAACTAAAATGAGTCTCAAGACCTTGGAGATTGCATTTTGGCATAGCACTGAGATAGATACAGAAAATTTTGATGGAAAAAACAAAGAGGGTTGCTCAGACATTTTTCATGTACCAGTTCATGTGAATTGTGTGCCGGAAGGAAAAAAAACATAACCCCTGTATGGGGAAAACAAACCATTAAAGTGAAGAAGGCACATTTTTGACAGAGTTTATTTTGGTTACTAGGATCTTATTAAAGAATAATCAGGCTCCCGCTGTGCCGTTTATTTAACTTAGGTGCTGTTTATTTAATACCACGATGCGAGTACTTTATGTACACTGAAATACCATTTCTGGGTCCAGATCTGGATTCCTATCTTTCCCTTGAGTGAATTTCATCTCCCCAGCTTTTATGTAGCTGACACTTATCTCAGTCAAAAGCTTACAATCTTTTACTTTGTTTAACATGTGCTAAGCACCAAAGCAGCAATGAAGATATGGTCACTGCTAAACAAAAAAAGTCCCTGGAATTATGATCCAGCATCATTACAAGTGCTCTGCTGTAGCCCAAGGCAACAGCAAAACACTACTATTTATTATTATTGCTATGATTTGCTGCGCACTAACAGCACATTCAGCCCAATCTAAAGCACAGAAGAAAATGCAATGCTTTCCTTAAGAGCAGCTTACACTCTGAATTCTATTCAGTGGGCAGGATGGCATAATATCAGAGCCAGAGAGCGATGTCAGGACATAAATCTGGATGGACACACACATGAAGAGTTATGATACTGTTGGGATTGCTGCGGTGGGAATGACAGCAAGAAGCACACCTGGTACATGGACTGGACCCTGTTTTGTTTAGAACAGGACCCATCTCTGCATGAGAGCAAGTGGACCGTGTTGATTCCCACCTGCTGCTGATCAGTATTGTACAATTTGGTGCAGCAGCATCTGGGAGTGAGCACAGTTATGCTCTTTAAGCAAATGCCTTATATGTCCTGTACAGAATGTGCACAGTGAGTGACCTGATCCTGGCCAGCAGCTTTACAAGCCACAATCCTGCAATTATACTGCTGACTGAAAGGTAAACGCTGAGCTGCTGGTGGTTAGAGACACTTCCATCACACAGCAAAGGAAGAGGACTGTGTCACTTCAACTGCTTGCACCTTTAGTGCAAGAAGCAGTTCTGTCCTCCGCCTTGAAATGAATTCTACTGCTTTGAACCTCAGTTAATGCCACTGTACAGCTTGGAGAAGGAATTGCTATCACAGCTACCCACAGATGGGGAGACAAAGGCACAGGGAAGCTCAGTAACCGCCCAAAGGCAATAAATGGGAAGTGTGAACGGACTCCGGGAATCTTACTTTTCAAAGTCTTTCTCCTTTCCACCTTTCCTCACCCTTGCATCTCTGGTCATTAAATTACACTGCCTCCCACCCCCATCAAAGGCAAAATCCTATGTGCAGGCACATGCTCATTTCGGGATGCTTGACCCCAAGGAATTAGATGCACTGAAGGGGAAGAAGGGTTGTGAGGACATGCACATTTTAAGATACTAAGTAATCACTTTATGATGTCCTTGTTCCACCTGTTAAGATGTTCAGTCAGGAGAATTCTTGTGCTTTCCTGACCGCATTTCATTTCACGTGAAGTCAAAAGATGCTTTTCAGCACTTTGATTCATGGAGTTGCTACTCATCACCTCTGCTGCATGTCTGACTCAGAGCGTGCTGTCGAACCAGGAGCTTATATTTATATTTTTTGCTCTCTCTTCTTACCCCCTACTCCAGTTTTTCTCTGGTTCAATACAATCTGTCTTATTTCCTCCTCAGAAAAGGAATGAAACTTCAGCCTTCACGCCCAGGGGTGAGGGGTGCACAGGCACTCTTACATTGGAAAAGATTAAAGGCAGAAGAAAGGAAACAGAAAGAGACCACATGTTCATGTACTAAATAAAGCAAAATCAATCAGAAGAGAATGAGGAGACAAACAACCTCCAGCTGGCTTTAATCTACATCTTTTCCTTCAAGTTTATTAAATACTTAAGCATAGATTAATCCTCAGTGGTATCTTCTGTTTTATGCACTGGCTTGATGCTAGAAACTTTCATATTGGTACAGCACAGAGTATTAAAAATGTCATAGAAATGTAGACAATGAGTGTTATCTCCACTTAATAAAGAGAAAGGCTCACACACCCAGAGAGAGCTGAAACAGATGTCCAAAATCAACACTGAACTCCATTTGTTTTGACTCCCTGTGTCATCTTCTACCTGTTAACCACTACTGCTTGTTTCGTAGGCAGACATCAGAGTGAATGACAATGCATCTGCTTTTATCTGAATTCCAGTGAGGTGCTGACAAATTTGATCCTGAGCATCTGGAGAGAGATCTAAGGAAGACATTCTTTATTCAACCTGCCTAGAGCTTTTACACCTTAGTTTTCCATCCTCCCGTCAGGGATTATGCTCCCTACCAATCCTTATCCATGCACAGACTTTGAACTACCTCTCTTGCACTCCACAGTCTTCAGCTACTGTTTGTGTCTCTGCCATCCCAATGTAATTCACTGCTTCCAGCTAAAACGGACATAGGCAGACACAAACTGTACCAGGCATAACAGACTCATCACTTGTTAATCCACTAGTATCCCTGTAATTGTCATGCATGCCACAGTCACTCCTGTGAAATGTTTGTTTCCTACTTTCATCCCAAACTCCATGCTATTCTCTTACCTTTCTTTCCTTGGAGGGGCAGTCCTTGGTCTTGTTGCAGTCTGATGAAGCTGGTATTTTAATCAGAGGTGGCTGCTGCTGTAAAAGGATGTTGTCCTGTGGATCCCACGTTGATTTCTCTGGGCTCAGTTCTTCACCAGTATTTCCTGGGAACTTAGCAGGATTGGAAAGTACTGCAGGGCTCCAGAGGGCATTCCCCCATGGATGGTAAGTACTGGATCAGGCGACTGACATGGGCTAAAGAAGGGTCTTGGAACCAGTGACAGCTTTTCCTGTTGGTAAGATAAGCTCTTCTCACAGCCTCAGTTTGAGAGGAGGCAGAGTCTCTCCCACTCCCACTGGCTTTTCTTGCAAGTTGTGCTTTCTAGGCTCTGTTGGGGGTAAAGGGTCTCTGGAGTCAGGCATGCAGGGTTGTGGGTGCATCCAGCTGGCCCACCCTGCCTCTACACCGCCTCAGACCCTATGGGGAAAAATCAGTGGGGGCATGGAAGTTGTCTGTGGTGAACCTACACTTCCCCAGGTCTTGCCTGGCAGCCCCCCACCATGAGCTTCTTTTTCCTGGTTTGAGATTTCCTTTAAAATATTCTCTTTCTAAGACAGAAGAGGCTTTTCTTTACATTTGCCAATTAAGTCTTTTATCTTCCCTCCCTGCCTTTCTCCCTCTCTCTCTCACAACTACTGGCAAATTGCAGATTTTCCTTCTGTAGGACTCACAGATAATTGGCTCAACTCCTCCCTTGAAGTCAGTGTCAGACAGAGGGAAAGGAGGGGTGCCGAGGGGGTGGGATTTTGTGGCTGTTGGAAAAAATCTTTTCTTTTCTCCTCTGAACAGAAAGTTCATATGCATTGCAGACTGCACATTCCCAGTCTTCCCACCAGAGACCTCTATGTATGCATGTGTGGGGAATGAGTTACCGTATGTGTACGAGAGACGCAGAGACTTCACTTACTTTGCGAGCTGTAAATTCGTAAGCTGTTTCTGAAGGATCTATACTTCTGTGCTGATCTGTTCTGCTAGACAGAAGCAGACTGACTCATTTCCCAAGTAGGGGCTTTCTGTCCATAATTCCTGTAATTCTTTTGCCGGATGGAATACTTTCTCCTGTTGCTTCAACCTCTAAGGCATTATGTTAGGTTTGCTGGTTGGTTTGATTAAGAAATAAGAATAATGTGTAACTGCTGTTCTTTTATTAATATTTAAATAAATGGAAAACTAAATTTGAGGTGGGTAATAAAAATGTAAGGAAACTCAAACAAACTGAAAGTGTAGAGGATTGAGGGTCAGAAAAAGAGAAACAGAGAAAATATAGGGTGAATTCAAGGAGTTTGTTCAACCCGAAGGGAAAAATTGTGCTTGCAGTTTATTTCACTGCTTACTGGCTCTGATTTTTTCTCCTTTTTGAGCTGAAGTAATAATTTAGATCTACAAGTCTCTTCTAAAAGATGTCAAAAAGATTGATTTTGAATGATGTGAAATGAAGTATTTCAGCATTAAATATTAAAACTCCTAATTGAAGGGGAAAAATGAAAAGAGGAAGAAAACCACTGAGATTTTGAAGTTTTTGTCAACAAGAAATTGGAGGGGAGCACAATGTCCCAAACCCAAATGTAGTTTCCAGTCTCCCACAATTCTCTCTCTATTTCTTTGAGCAAATTTACTTGTCATTGAACACAAAGATTCCTCCAGCTACCTTGTCTGTTTCATCTCCAGATCCGCCCTCCCCAACAATTCCTGCAGCTTTTGAGGAATTCCTGGGATGCTTTGCTCTTCCTCCTTCTCCTCCAAGCATAATGAGGTTCCTGTTGTCACCCTCAGAACAGTTCTTCCCTCCTTCACCAACACTCCTGGCGCTGCACAGCGGCCTTCAAGCGGCCATTGAGGAAGGTGCCATGGCTATTGCAGGCACATGGTCTGATGCGCCTGTACGTGTCTCTCTGCTAATGGACTTTGAAGGCCACAACACAGGCTATGACTTGCATCCTGCTGTAACCATTGTCAAGAGGCAGCAGCTCCCACTAACGTCAGGCCTGAGCAGGAGGTGGATCTGGGGCTCCCAGGCTAACAAAAAGTCAAACCACCATGGACAGAATTGGAAAGCAGCAGCTCCTGGTTTCCTCCTAGTGCAGACAGCTTTAAATATGGAAGGCAGAGCATGGCTTTGGCACAGGACCCCTGAAAAACCACTGGCTTCTGGTAATGGGTCATGATCTGAACTCGGCTATACTTCAGACCACAGTACCAGGACTTCTTTGTCCACTCCTGAATCTTTACCCTTTGGCAGAAAGTAAAGGAGTATTTTTACAGTTCAGAAAAGTTTTTGAAATAAGGTATGATGCTTTCAATTCCTAAGTAAGTCATTGATTCAGATCAAACCTTGTCCAAATGCTGCCATCTTTGGTGTCTGGTCAATGATTTGTGTAGCTTAGATCCAAGTAGCATGACCAGCATCCTCTTGCCATTGCCATGGGAGGAATTGCTACAAAAATCAGCAAAGTCAAGACCTGTAGTGAGAGAATAAATTCCTCTCTCATCCCTATAGCTCACATATTCAAGTGTACGGGTTCTCTGCCAAAAAAGAGAGAACTGTAGTCATGTGGAGGCCATCTCATCAGCCTGGAATCTCAGCCTACTCAAGCTCTTTTGTAAACCAAGTTAAAAACTCCTGCCTAGCTGCCTTTGCCCAGCCCGAACTCCCACTCTGTTGTCTTCTCTAGCATTTAAAGTAGCCAATCGAGTTCCTCAAGTTATATCAAAATAAAATAAACATGTTGGGTTTATTTGATCGCTTCACAAACAGCTTATAAAATAATAAATTACTTTGTAAGAGAATTGTTAACTATGAACATCTTTTAGAGGCTCAAGAGATGTTGCAGTAGCTTCTTGGGTTGTTTGTTTTTGTTTTTGTTTTTGTTTTTGTTTTGTTTTGTTTTGTTTTGTTTTTTGCTTTGCTTTTTTCTGGTGTGGTCCCCGTTCAGGAGTTGACAAAAGGCTAGACTTCCCTCAGGGCTCAGGAGACCAGAGCTCAAAACCCCACTGCTTTCCCAAAGATATCCTGGGGGGTTCTGGTGGAGAAGTCACTTATACCTGCCCCCATGTGAGAATTAGGGATGAGACTAGCATCTCTTTGCTTTTAGGGTTATAAAGGGAATAAATGGATCAGAGGGTCAAAGCCACTGCCAAGAGAAACAGTTCCCAATCTAAACAGTTTCCTCTGGTTAGCCAGAAACCATCAGCCTTTCTCAGAGCTTACAGATATTCACCAATTTAAAAGCCAGGCATACAATGAATTGGTCTCTGGAGGCGTTTCTCCTTCCTACTCCTCCAGTCTGTGAAGAAAGCCTCAATGATGTTTTTATCTGGCTAAGGTTGTCTTGCAGCCTTGTCAGGCTGTGGCTGCAGAGAACGACAACCACTATGAGGGGCTGTGCCTGCCTCATTGGATGTCACTGGCCATGGCTGCACCATGGTGGTGCAGTCCTTGAGTATGGGTGTCCAGTGTGAGAGACAAGAGAAATAGAATACATGGCAGATGAGTTAGAGCAACTGAACAACATGGTTTATAGAGGACTAACTGAAAGCAAATGACCTTCTTGATGCAGCAGCTCATCAACACACACAGCTGTCATATCTGGCATGAGGCTGGCATGAGGGTTCTGCTAGCTCATCCATGGGGCTGCCTCAGCTGCAGAAGGTGCTGGAGATGGTGCACCTGTGGCCAGTGGACAAGACAGTTGTGCTTATTCTTGCTCTGCCTAGACCATGGGTGATGAGAGCAAGGACTTGAGAGGGCAGGCCAAGGGAAGAGGAAGACAAATGTTGCAGGGAGAGGCTGATTAAAAGGATTTACATAGGAAAGGGGAGAGACGAGGGGAAAATACTGCTGTCATGTTGCTCTAACCACCTGGCTCCAAACGCTGGTGAAGACCTAAAGTGAAGTGACTTGCTCTATGGTGGGACACACGAGCAGGCAACTGCTCCTCAGACCCCTCAGAGCAGCTTCCTCCTCTCTGAAGAAAGGTGGAGCTCCCAGACAGCACCCACACTGACCACCCCTGCACAAGGATCTGGGGCAGTGTGGGCTCGTGGGGCAGAGGTGTTACTGTCATGAGTAATTTGTATCTTCTGCAGCTCCAGGTACCAGCTGCAGCTGGCTAGAGACTGGTGTGATGGTCCTGATGCAGCAGGACCAATCTGTTTTTCTCCAGCTTAAGGTGAATGACGGAAGTGACAATTCCATGTCACTGAGCTTGGGTCAGAATTAGTTCAAGACAAAAGATGTTCCAAGGCTTTTGTCTGCTCTTCAAAAGCAAATGCAACAGAGATTAAATATTTAAACCAGCTTTTCTCTGTCTTTCCCCATTCATTTTCACTTCCCTCATTATTCAGTAAAGCAGGCTCATTTTTCCATGCACTCACATTCCCTCCCTCCCACACTAATTTCTCCTGCTTGGTGGCTCTCCCTTCAAGCCATGCTGAAAAGTTAATCTTCAGGAGTCGGTAAACTGCAGGTACCAAGTCATATTCTAAACAGCAAGTAGACGAGCAGCCACAAATATTACTGCCCCTTCATTTCCTGTACCCCCTGGGCATTTCAGCTCAGTGAAGGGCTCTCCAAGGGTGCTGCAGTGACTGGGAAAATAAGTAATGATTATCAGTTATGAGTGAGAACAGTAATACTTGAGAGAATACAGCTGGAGAAGGCATACATTTGAGAAAGTGGTGGTCTGACTTATATCCCCAGTCCTGTAACTGAATTTGTGTATGACTGTAATTTCTCAGCATCCCAGGGTGTAAAATGGTTTAATAATATTTACAGAGATCCTGCAAAATGAAAAAGCATTGCTTTGCTGTGAAAAACATCCAAGTCACTTCCTACTTGCTGCATTCGCTGTTAACAATTTTTTAAATTGCATTTGAATTAAATATTTTTGAGAAAAGACTGCGTTTGTAGTGCCCCTCCTCTCCTTTTTCACTGACACAGCATGTCTAGATTTCCCCACCAGAGATGCATACAGCCTTTCATTTTCATCTCACTGTTGAAACTTTTTAAATCTCCCTCAGCTTCGACAAATTGCTAAGAAGCAAAATTAAAGCTTAAAAACCCCCCTTTATTCAAAAAAGCTTCAAGGTAGAGCACAGGGGGAAAAAACGCCCACAGCGTACTATTAATTTCCTTACCCTCAGTGAATACCCAGGCTCTGGCGGAGGAAAATCAACCCCACCACATCCATCCACGTATCCTATGATCCTGCCGGAGCAGAAGACAAGTGATGCATTCACCTGACAATCACTACAGAGTGCCGCTGTGTCAGCCTTTCGGGAAGGACTGGGTGTAGGCACTCATCACCACTTCCAGTCTCTGTTCAGCATCCCATTTCCCTAGCTGCTCCTGGGCCCAGTGTCCAGACAGATAACTGCCCGCCTGGGAGGGAGCCAGTGCAACTATCTCATGCTGAACAGGAAGGGGCTGGTGGGAAGGGGCTTCTTCAAAAGTCTCCCAAAGATGTCCTCTGGCTGACACCATCCCAGTAATTCCAAAAGACACGGAGGGAGATGATCCCTTTGGGGCCATTTCTACAGCTGTGGCCCCACTGCTGTTACTTGGCTCCCCAAGATGTGCTCTTGTCCTCTTTTACCATCCATTCTAACCCTCTTACCAGGGCTGATAATTGTCTCTTCAAGATTTTTTACCTGTGATGGAATACAAACCGCTAAGGAGAGCAGAGGGGAAAGAGGAACTGGGAGAATGTGAAGATGACTGTGAAGCAAAGCCCTGTTAAGTCTTCACAGAAAATTTTCTGATCAAAAGCACAATGAAGGCTCATTAGTTATGGCTGAAAACAAAGACAAAACAAATGGCATAGGAACAGAAGATGAATAAAAAATGGATGAAACAGAGACTGACAAGCCAGAGTCCTCTGCAACACATATGATGCTGCCTGTGACCACCTATTCCATTTTGGTCTCTGTTAAGAAGTGGCAATTCCAAGTCTGGGTCTGGATTCCACTATGTGTGGGATCAGCTGGGTCCATATACACACCCCTATTCTAAGAATCAGGTTTCTCTCATTCATACTCCACCAACACCTTCCATCTACACCTGTCCCTCCAGCAAACAGAGGTTAATTCAACTGCAAAGCCTGATGATTTTTACAGGTACATCCTTCTAGCACCACTCTGTCAACACTGTTGTCTTTTTATGCCTAGGAGACAGTCTTCTCTAAATCCACCTCTGCTGCCTGAAGCCATGTGGGTGGACTGAACAACTTTGAGCTGATTGCTCAGATGATTCGCTTGGCTGTCTTCCTGGAGCCAGAGCCTGAGCACCAAAGCTGCCTGGTACTAAGTGAGCTTCTTGGGTTGCCACCCTGAAGCTTCATGGTGGCTCTGGCTCAGCATCTGCATGATTCTGCGCAGGTTTTACCTGGCACTTGGTTTCACTGGGGTTATGTACAAGAACAGCAACATGGCAGTAAATTAGGGCACTGTGTCCTCATACTGAGTTAGTTGTTTCTGTGCCCTCTATCTAAAGGACCAGTCCTATGCTAGAACCTGGGCTATTATGGCATTTTTTTTACTGTTCTGTTTATTGAGAAAATAAGAAAGTTTGGGGGATTAAAAAATGCCTCATTCCTTTGATTTGAGAGATATTATACACCTTTATTTATCATCAAAGGAAGACAGTGAAAGGGAATCCTAGCAGACGGAAGAACAGGTGAGAATTGTTCCTTTACATTTCTTTTTGTTCTTGTTGTGTTTCCCCCGTCAGAGGATTGCAATCAGGTACTCAGACCCAAGTGAAATCCATTACAGTAATAATGGTGATTCTCTTAGTGCAACTTTTTTTGCTGATTTCCCAATGCATTGTAGGAACATATGTAGGAAGGTAGGCTCAGTCCTTCCTACGAAGCAGGAACATATGTCTTTTAGCAGTTTGCAAATGGAGGAACTGAATGTGCATACATGTTTTAAGCAGATACTCCCAGGTGATTCAGGGTGGACGTCTCCAGACATGAGCTCCCTCTGCCCACGCTCCAAACTAACTGAAAACTGAGCAGCCATCACTAAAGAGCTGTTGAGCATGAGTTGATTGGTTCTGTTGAGAGACTATATAGCTTTTGGCCAGTTTGGATCATGAGCAGAATGAGTTGTATCTGTCTGCAAAGGGCCGTGCAAATAATAGCCTTCAGGCTGCAGGGCTGGAAATAGAGTCCTCCTCAACTCGTCCCCAGTCTCGGGCATCAGCTGTATGGCCAGGAGGTGACGGAGGTGACGCAGCTGACGCTGTGTTGTTGTGTATAATAAATGTTCACTGCAGAGTACCAAAACCATCCAGGGAAGTGTAGCTAATGGACATGTCGATAACCTCATCCACGTCCTTGAAAGGAACCAGAGCACAAAACAGCTTTGGCCCAGTTTTTAAGAGGCGGTGTTGTCTGCTATAATCTCTCCACAAGTATACGTCAGGTCCTCAAAATCATGAAACAGACTTAAGAACCATAAGATTAAAACAAACTAGGTAGGAGGAAAGAAGCACTTAGGGTGCTGCAGGGTCAGGTTTTTCTCTGCAGCGGAAATGACTAGCATCTTGTTTTTTAACTAAAAAAATCAGAGCTCTGACTAAAGCTTCTGTACTTGCACACACTTACCGATAGGATCCAAATTTGCATGGGTAACTTTTAGTTAATGTGAGATTGAAAAATGTTCCTGAACCGCCCTGCTTTGTCTGCTTACAAATCTCTCTGATTATCTCGAAATTAGGATAATTCAGATTTTTCAGTGACAGCTACAAACAGTTCTTTTTTGTATGGAGCCAGCAGTGCGGTGGCAGCCTGCTTCCTCAGGGGCAAGATCTCAAGGCTGGGGCAATCCACCCTGAGCCTCCAGCCTGATGCTCTGCCCAGCAGAAGCCTAGGGTAACACCAGCCTTTCCTTGCCACCAGCCTGTTTCCTGTGGTTAGCTGCAGGCTGCGCTAGCCTGACACCCCGCTTTTAGTAATGTAAAAAGCTATCGTTCTGGCATGAAAGCCTATCAAAGTGGCTTATACTCCAGTGTAAATGACTAAGCAAGCTGCTGAGTCAAAGGACGTCAGATCTAAGGCATTTTCTATGTGTTGGTTCTGGCTGAAGGCTCCGAGGACGTGTACAGGAGTATAAGTTTACCCATTACTTTCTCCGTCACTTTGTATGCTCCCATCCTCTCTCAGTCCAGAGGAGCTTCTTCCTCTTCAAATAATCTCACAACAATCCGATTGGCAGGAAAACTTTCTGTCTTCAGTGCCGGATGAGACTACCAGATTACTGAAGGCTCCCATTGGCTCTGACCTGCACTTCTCTTCGAAACAGAGGGCGACTGCATGTGTGGAATGAACAAAAGGGACAAATCTAATTACTGGCAAACTAACCCATCAGGATTTCCATTCCTGATAGTGCCAGAGTGTAGAGAAAAGAGTCTGTGATTTATACAGCAGATTGAACAAAGTAAGGGAAAGGGATACCCATAAGAATTTGGGCTGGAAATCACTACTAATTAGGATAGGGTGCAAAAACTTGGAGCAGCTTCATCTGCAAGCTTCTTCTACAGGGTGCAGACATAAGTCACATTGCAGTTTTGTTCTGTCTCAAGGGTTTTACCCTTTTACCACACAAATTAGTTCTATATAGTGCCCTTCTTAAGGGAGGGGGTAGGGGAGAACTTAAGGAGTTCAATTTTTTCCACTTCTGCACTTGAAGACAGTTTATGTAAGCACCTGGAAATAACAATTCCTCCTTCTCAGTGTCTTTGAAAGGCACTTTACGCTATTTTAATGTTGCAGAAAGGAAACCAAGCACACAGATTTGTGGCACACCTGTGATTCCTTTGATGAGTGACAGCACAGGCTCAGTGTTGCCAGTGAGGACTTGAAACAAAATTGAGCACCACAGGTAAAGCACTCGGGATAACGAAGCAGAAGTGCTGCAAACCAGCAGCACTGGTGCAGTTCTGGTGCAGTCGCTCATCAGAGGCATGAGGGCCATGAGTACACACACCTCCCAGAGCTCTTCAGCCTGCTCCATCAATGGAGCAAAGCCTTTGCTGCTGGTGGATTGTTCCAGGGTGGGCTCCTGCTCCTTCAGTCTCCTCACATTGTTCAGACAGGAGATGGATGGGAGGAATTAAGGATGCAAGTTGGCATAGCAACCTCAGGCTCTGCGCTTTCAGACTTATACAACCACTCAACCACAGGCAGGTTGGGAAGGTGTGAAAGGGCACTTCCCTCCTCTTGCACACACAAAGCTTCATCAACCCACACCTCACATCCTTGGTAGTTAAACAGAAGTCTGGTTTTTTGTTGTTTTTTTTTCTTCTTCTTCCTACAAAGTCTCACCCTTGCTTTGCATTTCCTTCTGGAGGCTTCACAAGGTTTTGGGCAACAGCAGGAACCTCCAAAGCACCCTTCACTCCATCTATCACCCATCAGAGCGTGCCCTGAGAAAGGTTACTGGCTCAGCGCATTTGCCCACCACCAGCAGCCAAACAAGGGTGCTTCAGGTACACAGTGCACCACTAAAAGAATGACTTACAATCCCCTGACAGCTATGTTGTAGCCCTTGGTGGATCTCAGCATGACCAGCCTTAAAAAACACTGTGCTCCAAGCCTGCACCACAGAAACACAATTCTGCAGTCCCAAGGATGAGATGAAGAGGATATATGACAGCGTTTTGCTCTCATTGACAGTAGGAAGCATGGAGGTTTTAGGCACTAAACATTTTCAGGTGAACAGCTAAGCAGCTCTTCTGTCCTCTCCCTACAAGCAAAGTGGAAACGTTAAGAGAAGCCAGGGGTTTTGTTTGGAAAATGAATCCCCAAGAGTGTCTTCCAGCATATAGCAGTTCTTGGGGTTGATTTGAGATCTGCTTTCATCTTGGTTCATTGCATCCTCAGTGATGAGTTGTTTAGACTCCACTAGCAACTGTATTTATCATGCTAGACAAATTTTATTTGAGAATACTGAAAAGGGCAAATAGAGACTAAATCTGATGTCCTCGCTCTATCTGAGCTAATGTAAACTCTGGACAGATAGGCAGCTTGGTCAGAGGTGCAAAAGGGCACTGCACTGAGCAGAGCATATGGCTGCTCAATAACCGGTGCAAATCCTTGTGGTTTTATGGTAAATCTCCTAACAGCTGATGAGATTCAAGTCCTCCCGGATTTGGACATGTGTGCTGAGAGAAAAATATCTCAGTTTTATTTTTGTGTTAGAGCAGGGAGAGCAATGTAAAGACAACAACCCAAAGTTTTCATGCATACAGAGAAAATTCGGTAAGCGTGATTTGAATCAACCCTACAGATTCAAAGGTTTGGAAGTAAATGCAGGTGATTCCTATTTTCAGTCAGAAAATAAATATTAATAACTTACAAGCCAGTTTCATGATTTGGGAAGAAGTGATGCATGTCTCAAAATGCTTGGTGGGGCAGTATTGACGTTGCTACAAACATCTTCAGTGTCCCATTAGCACCCACTTGCAGGTGCTAGGACTTCCTACACAGCCATCAAGAAAGCAAAAAGTCTTGGCTGCCCAGATATTAACGTTTTGATATCCCTCAGTGCCTTGGCCTGCCAAACCTGCCCTGCTATGTTTCTCAGTGAACCTGGCCAAGCTTCTTCAAGCGTGGATCATCAGAGGGGGTGAGGACTGTTTGGCTGGGCAAAGCTCTAGCCAGTTCGCTACCTGCTGTGTGCCTGGCCAGCATTTTTCTTCACAGAAAACATCTGTAGCTAGGGTGGGGTTTTTCAGCACTCCAGATACTGAGAGCCTCGGGGCATTTGTTATATCATATACATATACGTGTTATATATATTTTTTTGTTGTTGTTGTTATATTATGCTGGAGCAAAGTGAATGCATACACATTCTTTTGGGGTACTTGCAGGCATTTCTCATCCTCTGGACAGAAGGGAGCAAGGGAAGGTGACAGAGGGAGCTGGCAAGTTCATCCCACCTATTCTGCAGGTGGATGTACTTGTGGAAAGTGAACATGTACACGAACTGCCTTGAATGTCCTTTAAGAGGTCTTCCAGCCTCCTGCCCCAACTCCAGTCTCACAGCTGTCCCGTGTGGCTTCTGTGTGGGCCACAGGACTCATGAAAATGGATCTGCAAAGGGAAGGGAGGGACAGTCACACCTTGTGCCACCACCTTCAGAGTAGAACACTGCTCCTTTTAGAGCCTGCCCAAGCAAGCCCAGACTTGGTGGGCTCCCAGTGAGGAAGAATGTTATGGTCTGTTCTCCAGCACCTAGTCAAGCTAACCCTTGCATGCAAGCCAGCCTGCACTGAAGGGTCCTCACATGTGATGGCTTGTGTCTGTAAGGTCCCTTCAGTCTATTTTTTCGATCAGCCCCATGTTATGACACTAAGATGATAATCATGGGTCGTCATGAGAATGAAATGTCAGGTACTGTCACCTCCTCTCTGGCTATTGTCAAAGGAAGCTAAGCAGACCTAAGACTGCAGCACGTCAGTCCTGACTCTACTGAGAGTACACAAATAGTCATAAATAGCCAAGAAATACATTACAGCACAGTTTCTAACTCTTGCTTAAGCTAAAGGTTTTTCATTGCCTAACTGTCTCATAGCTGCAGTGCAGAGAGGTCCTAGAATATTGCCTGCATCTGCATGTGTTGATGGAGCTGTCCCTTAGCTTTATTCAAACTGTCTGACCTTGCTACTGCACACAGACTGCATCCACCTTCCTCAATGACCAGTATCTGTCCTGAGGAACAGCCTGACTCAGTGAGACCGAGTTATATAGAGGGGATGTTGCCCTCTGAGGCTGTGACAGAGACGAATGCATAATGTAGGCCAAGCTTACATTTAGTTCTCTGGCTGGCGTACATGGACCACACAGCCAAGCATGGTTTGCTGCCTGTTACTGCTCTCAAGCGTCTCTATAGCCTCGGCTGCTTTGCATTTCTCCCCACCATGACAACAGCAGCGCGCCTAACCCAGCGTACAGACATGGTTAGGAAGCCAAATCCCAGAGGTGTTAGAGGGAGTTGTGGGAGAATCAGTAAGGGCCTTTCATGGTGCTTCATTGCTGCTGGAGGAAAGCGCCAGCTCTGAGAAGGAAGTCAATGGGGGACAAGTTTAAAAATGGGCTGAGTGGCTCTTGGAGGAGGCGCCTTGCTGGCGATGGCAGAGGGACAGTGGAGAGCTGCTCATTGTTCTCCTCCCCAAATTGAGGCTACCCCACCTCAATCTCCCCGCTCACGCAGGGATTTACTAGCACTCCATGCCAGCCATTTTCTTGAATTTGGCCTGATGACCAAAGCTGCACTCAAATGAGAGGACAGCAAAATTCTTTCACATTTCCAGTGCTTTCTGTTGTCTGCCATTGTCAGGGAGAGTAAATGATGATCACAGATATAGTGCCCAAGCATGATGGAGCTGGAGTCAGTGGCTATGGGATATGGCTGGCACTGTTGCTGTGAGATCTTTAAGGACATCTGTAAAAGAAGCAGATCCCAATTTATGGTCAGCGCAGTGCTCGTCCTCTGCAAAACTGAGGTCCCTCTGACCAGCAGGATGCAAGTGAGCCCCGTTAGTACATCCCGAGCATAGCACCATACCATTGTAGGCTTTGTCTCCAGTGGGATTTGGGTGAGGGGAAGGGGAACATTACAAATACTTCCCCTTCTTTGTGCTCTTCTGCCACTTTCCTGCACCCAGAACTCTCCTCTCACTCTCTGGTGTTGATTCTGGCCAGTCCCATTCACAGTTAGGCACCGATCCACTTGCTGTAAAGCTCTCCCCTTCTCCCAACATTCATCGTACCAAGTTAGGTACTGCAGACACCAAGCATCGGAAGGAAAACAACCTTGTTAACAGAAATGGATTTTTCTCCCCACACAGATGGGCAGTGAATATTTTTAAACACGGTCTCAATAAGATGTGCTAATTGCTACCGCTGTAACCCCACGATCCTTTCTCGTAAGCAAGCTAAAGAACAGATGGATATTATTATGAAACTCCATGGATGGATGGCTGCGTAGCGAAGTGGCCATGTATGTCAGGCAGAAACCTAAACACAAGCAGTTTGGCCTGCATTGGTTTCTGTAACAGCCTTGAAAGGCAATATCTACTATTTATGTGACTATGGCCAGCCATCTTTTGGAATAATGAGCTTAAGGGGGCCCTTTACCAGAAAGATCCTGTCACAGGAGTGTCCTGTGGCTCCTTGCCTGGAGCCCAGATTAGATCACCCTCTTCTCCCAGAGGGACACATCTCCCTGCCTTCTCAGTCATACTCTGCCAGAATCCACTACAGAAATCTGTAGAGAGAAACTTGCTTTTGGCATCTCTGTTTTGCCTTATTTAGAGCAGGAACTAAACCCAAACCTCTAGGAGTATGACATGACCATCACACCCCTGATGACTCAAGAGTTGAGGACCCCACCTTCTGCTGAGGCTTCTCCTCTGATAAAAATTGGTACTGCTGAAAGTCGGA
>NW_010424063.1:49436-50876 GCF_000710305.1 Buceros rhinoceros silvestris | reverse complement strand
ATGACCATGAAGCTCTCTCATGGACCCTGAAACAATGCCTTTCACTTTTCTCTGGCCTCTTGAGACGCTTATGTTGATACAATGATGATCTTTGTGATAACTCAGCAAATCAAGGAATTTTGCAGCTTTATGTACGAGATAGCCATAAAGCCTTTCCTATAAGATAGTAGATAAGCTCCTTTGTGAAGTAAGTAACTAAAACAAGAACATCTGCTACCTCAAATACAGATATTTTTTTCTGCACAAATTAAAGGCAGATGAAAGGCTTTTGGCTACTACTGTTCTGTGAAGGTCTGGCTGCCTCTAAAAAACAGGCAGTGACATTTGGAAAAGGAAATGCTTGGGAAAATGCCCCTGAAGAGAGCCTGGAGAGAGAGGCCTCTGTGTTATACGATCTTTGATAGATTTTAGGATACAAGAGAAAAGAAGATCTCCCTACTCATTTGATGCCTTCTGTGTGCACGGAAGGAGGATTTCATACCTCCTTGGTAAACATACAGGACCATGTCAAAAATCCCCAACTGCATTAACAGTTTCTTTGCCTGTTGAAAATTACTCTTTTATTGAAAGAGAGAGCAACTGTTTATCTGTCCTTCCACAAGTGGTAGGACCTTTGCACATGGGAGATGCCTTATACAGGGACGTTAATAGAGGATATAACCATAGTCCACAAATAACCCAAGGATGCAGACATCAAGGAAAAGAGAGAACAGTTTGGCTTGAGCTGAGGAGCAAAATATGTTGTCCAGTGCCTTGACAGTCTTTGAATGCTGGGGTCTGGCTGACTTTGGGCAATGTCCAGGAGAAGTGGTGAAAGCCGTGTTGCTTTTTGTTGATTTCGTGATTCAGACGTTGGTAAGTGCTGTGTAGGGAGCAGACCTTTTCTGGCAAGAAGCTACCAACTCAGATCCTCTTCCGTCTCTAAAACTTTGCAAGAACACACCATCACAATGAACACCAGCCTTTCTCTACCCCTAAAAAACCCAAGCAGCATGCCCAGCCCTGCGTTTCATGAACAACCCTGTGAGAAGAGTGCCAGGAGTTCTCCCAGGGCAGGCTGCAGCACATCTCAGCCTTCAGACACAGCACTGCAGGGAACTCTTACAAGCAGAAATCCAGGTCTGTGAAGATGGTTGGGAGGCAGTGTAGATAAATAAATAAGAACTGCACAGCTTAAACAGGGAAGCTGCCCATCTTACTGTCTCTTAGGAAGAATTTTCTTTGCTTCTAAAATCTGACCCTGGGCAACCCCCTCCCTGTCCTGAGATCTAGAGCTGTTCTTGTTGGCTTCACTGGATAAATATTTCAGGAGGCTAAGAGGTGATGTATGGCGCTGTCAGACATGGACAAAGGGGAGCATACCCTTCTCCCAGGGAAGGAGACAGCAGCTTGGTGAAGGTGGGAAAATGTCAGTCAACATCATGCTCTTCCAGCAGCAGG
>NW_010424063.1:41975-49349 GCF_000710305.1 Buceros rhinoceros silvestris | reverse complement strand
AGGAATGCTAATCATCTGGATGAACTGGTTGTTCTGCTGCTCGCAGGCAGATTGATGGCAGTAAGTAAAACTGCGTTTCTTTATGGGGCAGCTTGGTGTGGGTGCTGCATCTTAGGCACTCCAGCACTTTGGAGTCAGAGTTTGGAGTGGACTCAGTCATCTGGGGGGCTGGAAAGGCTGCACTGGCAATGAAGTGTGGACAGTCAACACCCATGTAGTGCAGACTCCCATGCAAACTCGGGGTGGGGGTTTGCTGTGATTTGTGTTTTCATACTGCAGATCAGCTAATTTTCTTGGTCCAATTAGAGTTACAGCTGTTAAAGCCTAGAGCATGACTGGCTGATTGGGTTTTGACAAATGTGACATTTTCCAGCTGAAAGCTTTATCAAGAGTAAGCAGTGTTAACCTCTTTTCTTGCTTCTTTTTGTATCACATACATGCTAGACACTTGCTCTCTTCAGCTGGACTCCCTGCTGATGCCAGCGTCTGGGCATCCCATGATAAGTGACTTCTTTCCTATGTCTTTTCAGCCTAGTCTTGCTAGCTGAGCTGGCGAGTGCCCCAGCCCACTGCAAGAGAAGGTAGATCCCTCTCATTAAACTATACACCTGATGTGAAACAGTCCCACTACAAAAACACACATTGGCAGAAACTCCCCTAAATGCCATGTCCTGGGTGGGCTGGGGCTCCCATTTGCTCTAGTAGGAGGGTGACAGCCCTATCCTGCCTGCTCATCCCACCTCCCCAGAGTGTGTTATTGCCACGTATAGCTATAACCTTCTCTGCTTCTCTCCTCCCAGTCTTACTTACCATGCTGCATCCACATATGCATCTATCTGCGCACTTATTGGAAACTCTCAGCACAGGGAGCCACTTTGGTGAGCCCCAGATGGGTCTGTCAGCAGCAATTCCTCATGCATTTTTAGTAATGGTAAAACAAACCAGGGACATTCCCAAATGAAAATCTTTGTTAGACGGTAAAAATGCAGAAATGTTTCCCAGAACCCAGCTGGCTCCCCTCCACCCTCTGAAAAGCAGCACTATGCTCCAAAATCCTCCTAAACTCCTCAGAAACCCCTCCACCTCGGAGAGGATGGAGGTGATTGACCGACTGCCGACTGGAGTCTCAGCACAATAGACCGGAGAATCACCTTTTCCTGTAGTATGTTCTGTGACAGGAGAGCTGCAGAGCTGTCTGCCAGAGCCACAGCAGCTAAAAGACACCATCCGTGTAGACAGGGATGGCAAAGCTCAGGAGGGTTTTTGGTCAAATGTCACCTTAATAAACAGGCGGATTTAGCTGAATCCACCAGTGCTGCCAGAATGGCCCCAAGCCCAGTTCCCAAGTGTCTCTGCAAAGGCCACAAGTGCATGGCTGACCGAGCTGGGGCTGGCTTCTTGAAAGCAAAGTGTCTTAGTGCAGAGAAACAGGCACCCTCCTCACAGAGCTAATCCAGGCTAGGCAGGCAACACTTTTTGCTAAGCCTGCCTCCATGTGATTCATCTGAGAAATACTGTCTTGCAAAGCTTTTGATTATGAGTCCACTCTCAAAACAGCAACATCCTTTCGCACTCTGCCACCCACTGAAGGGATTTCCTCCTCTCATCCCGCCCAGGAGGATTTTAATTTTGCTAGCAAGCCACAGATAAATGTTTGATAGCAGGCAGCTATCATTTTACTGCTGGATATGCACCTCCTCATGAACACTATGTAGGGTTGTGCCTCTTCTGTATTTTTTTGCCATAGTGACCAGCAAGAGGGAATCTCACCACAGCCTGCTGATAAGCGTCCTTCCTTAGCTGGAAGTGAATCTGGTTTATGACTTCTTTCTTCTGGTCAGGTACATATTTAGAGGGATCGGGGACAAAATTGCCCAGCAAGTTCCTCTGAGCTTTCCCCACTCTTTACTAGGGCTTTGAGATGTAGGTTGCTCCTTGCTTTAGCATGACCCGCACCAGGGTCATGGTACTCCCTAAGCCAAGGAGGGGACTAATGGGTCCCTGCAAACAGTATCTTGCTGTAGATACAGGCTCACAGCAAAAGCTTGACTTTTAGAAGGGAAAGGAAATAAAATCCTTCAAAACATGTCTGTTTTGAAGATTAATTCATATTCAGTTCAGCCTATTTGTATATTTAGCACATTTTGTTGGCACAGATATAGATGCAATTCTCATTTCATTTACACAGCTGCAAATCCCCATCTGAGTTAGAAGAGGGTAGAGTCAGAGCCTGTTAATCCACCCTGGAAGAGATATTCAAATCCTGTGATTCACAGTTTACACTAGACCTTAACCACAAGATACTAAGAGGTTGTCTTTCTCTTGTTAGAGTTAGGACGCGGGACGTACAGACAGGCTAATGCAGTTCACTTATAGAAGCCAGTTCTACTCCCACCTGTACCTGCAAAGTGTCCCTCCATGTTGTGGGTAATTAGCTGCTCAGTGGTGAAAGAATGCTGTGGTTTTCATTGGGATAACGTGTGTCCACCGCCTAAGCCTCGTACAGTGGCCTGGCCTCACTGTCACAGCCTGGCTCATGGATGGTCTGTGCTTCTGTACAGAAAAAAAACAACTACCTATTCTTCAAAAGGGATGATTTAAGCAAAAAAATTATGGAAAGAGACATTCCATGGATATTTGGAACCATCAGAGACACTGGTTGGAGTCAGTTTCAGAGGGTGCCTCCTACAGTTGCTCAGGGAGATTTTGGAGGTTTTTCAAACCTGTCACTAAGAGCCCAGTCCTAAACGGGACATGGGGATCCAGCAGTCCTCTCCAGTTTCTTTCTTTTCCTTACTGATAAAGTTATTAAGAGCAATTTCTTCTCTCTGTATTCAGTACTGGTAGACCAGGCTTTTCTTTCAGGATTTTTTTTTTACTGAAATATGGCATTTTACTGATCCCGTATTTTTGACTCCAGGACCAAAATATGGCATCTCCATATGGCTGCAAAACATAACAGCCAGCCTGAACATGAACATGGATCTAGAGATAAACATTAAAGATACAGCAAAAATCTGCTGTATATTTGGGAATTCTGGCTTCCTTAAAATGTTTTCCACGTGCACAAAACTGTGCATGATAATATAAATACCTCTGACTTTTACTCCTTCTGATCGAAGCTGGGATCTGGACTCCAGGATCTTCCTGCAAGCCTTCAGGCTTGGATTTGGTTTTTGACAGATGAAAATAAATACCAGGGGCTGATGGATGGAATAGCTTTGTTCAGTGCTGGCGCATTTCAGAGAGCTGTGTATGCGTGCGTGGGGAGATGGGACTCGACATCTCGCAAACACTGTGCAGCACATCAGCTTTGTGTGGAGGGCGCTTTAGAATACATTATTTGGGAGAAGAATACAGTGGGGAAATCATGGGCTAGGGCAGCATTATGTTGCAGTTACACCCTGGATGATGGAATAGTGTTCACGCAGCCAGTCTTGCTCTGGTGTAAACACTAACAGCCGGCTGTGTTGAGAACAGGCTGAGGCCTTGCCCTAACAGAACCCAAGGCAATATTGGAAGCAGAAGAAAAAAATAATCAGATTTTATTATTAAGAGGTCTTTCTAGAGATTTCAAGACCTGAACAGAGAAGCCTTTTGCTTTGGCTGTGAGTTCTGTGTGTCCTGCATACCACCTGTAAGACTGGGCTGGTGTGATTCTGGGTCAGCGCTCTCCACCTCACTGGACAAGACATCAGAGAGCATGTCTATACTGTCAATAACTTAGCTCTCAGCTTTTCTCTTGAGTCCTGGTCATGGGATCATCCACACTGCACGTACATGAGCTCACTCCTGGCCTCTCTGGGAATGGATAAACCAGCTGCTACTGAGCAGAAGCTGGGTGTCCTTCTATGGAAATTTAGCTCGGCCCTTCAGTCAGCCTGGTGGAGTCTGCACCAGACTTGGCTTCCTCAGCCCTTCAGTATTGTACTCCCAGACACTGCATACTCACATGTCCCTTATGCTACTTTCCAAGGCATGCCACATCTGCACCTGGCATGGAGCTATAAAAAACCACTCTGGTGGGCCGCAACACAACCCTCATAATTTCAGACTCCAAAGCGCAGGGGTGAGGGGGAAGAGTAAACACAAGACGAGTAATAAATGTCTTTGGTGCATGTGGGTGCCTGAGAAGGCTCAAGGCCAAGCACTATGCAATGTAGGTGCAGCCAGTCTCATGTGGGTAGCTTTCAGCAAGACAGGTACAACTCACAGCCTACTGCATGGCCAGGGAATGGAGACCTCCCTCTGGGATGGGTAACTTCCCAGTGTAGCCATAGCTGCCTTCTGCCAAGAACACTTTTCCATCACTTTCCAACTCTTCCCAGAGTACTGAATGTCAGGTGTGAGCTTTGGGATGATCCCTGAGTGCTCTCTCCAGCAACCAGAGTAGTTTTATGCACCTTCCAAATCCATGGGAATTGCTTCTGAGATGATGTCCTTAGCAACTGCTAACCAGTTCTCCCCCAGCACCTGAGACTTGGTGGGTGAGATACCATGTAACTTCCATCCAAGAATTACTTACCAGAAGAAATCACAGAGATGGGGAGTTGCCAAGTCGAATTTCCTCCTTTAGGAGTCTAACAATGCCTTTAAAGATATGAAATAGCCTTTGTTTAGGTCCTCGTAGCTGCTACTTACTTGTCGAGAGAATTTGTCTCATTACAGCTTTGCTCATTATTCTGTAGTCTCACTCCTAACTAACTGGAGGTTGTTATTTTGGGCTGCATTCAAAAACACCCATATGTGAAGAACATAAGTTGCTTTCAGAACAAAAATAAGTCTTGGTTACATATATGCTTTAAGATGCAGTCTGTCCCTATCTGCTTCTTGAAGCAGTATTTGAGTACCTTGATCTTTTGCAGTATTTACCCAGCAACTCAGTCAGCAAAGCACCTGAGAAGGATGGGATGTAGCCATAATTCTGTTTTCAGACGCATAACGGCTAGTTTAGGCACTATCTTAGTCTGCAAGGAAACCAATTGCAAACCCTATTTCTCCCAATGAATTGCTCAGGCAATGATCCGTCTGGGAAGCTATCTCCTCCTCTCCTGTAGCATCTGCCTTTAGCATTTTCTGCCTCTTTTGCCTTCCCTCTTCCCAAGCAAGAGGTGCCAGCTGTACCTCTCTGTACCCTAGTCGGCTACCTGGGTCTATCCTAGCCAGCTGCCTTTGCAGCTTGGGGTGAGCAGGAGGACACAGATGGGATGGGCTGCAGAGGCTGCTATTAGCCTCAATGATCTGGGTTATTTCCTCCGGGAAAATAAGAAAGGTGAAGGACCAAGGTTTAAAAATAACAGTTGTTAGGAGAGATGAACTGCTTTAGATTTTAAAAACTGGATGAACTGGCTAATTGCCAGGAGTCAGAGTTTACTGAAGTGGTGGATTGCTTTGAGATCTGAGATCTCTTTTGCAGCTGAAGAACATTTTCTCTGCTTTTGTTTCCAGTTTACATCAGTCCAACATTTAACCCGAACAAAGCTAAGAAGCGGAATAGACATTGAAAAAAGGAAGTTTGTTTTTCTCTTGAAAGCCAGCACTAACAGTTAGGCTGAGATCTACTAGTTCTACAGTCCTGAGGAACTCCAAAAGGAAAACCATTTCCATTGGCATGTTTTCTTTGGAGAACAAACCATATGTTTTAACGTAAAATATTTTGATAGGTGAATTCTATCTAGCACATGTAATGTTATTTGACTTAGCTAATAATATCAGTTTAAATGTTAGTTTTCTGGATTCTCAGCTCTTTCCTAATCTTTGTCCAAAATTATCTTTACATAGATAAATTGTAAAATTGAACTGAAAAATTTAACTACTTAGAGAATTGTGAATAGCGGTTCCAATATACTAGCATGTTTAAGCATGTGCACAGGTTATTCTCCTGATTAGCAAAAAGAAACACTTTACTTATTCTTCAGGTGGTAACTAGTTGCACATCTAACTGTCAAGCAGCCCAAAAGAAGCCGCTTCTTTTTTCCCAATTTAAAAGCCATTTAAATGCAAAAATGATAAAAAACAAAACAAAACAAAGAACAACACCGATTGAATAGCAGTAGTGAACTAAATTTTCTTGTTTGCTAGCTTTCATCAAGGCTAAATGTGGCGATTTTAAAATCACATTCATTTCAGCCAGCTGCCCTTGCGATAGTGACCTGACATTTCTGAAGGGGGCAATCAAATATCATCCTGTTATTTGGTCGTCCACCTGTTACAAAGCACAGATAGACAAGTCTCTGTGCTGAAGTGAGATTGAGTTCCTGTGTCCTCTGGCTCAGCCATCTCTAACCTTGTGTGCACCACGCTGACTTTGTGCTCTGTGGGATCACGTTCTTGCCAGAGACATTTGAATGTGCTTCATTGCCTGGATCCTGGGGACTGATTAAAGGAGTGTAAAAGTTGTATAGCTCATGTGTGCGATCTTTATGTGTGGTCCTTTCTTGCTATGCTGAGGAATTAGTTGTCTTTGTAAGAATCAATCAATAACCTCCCATCCAGCCTTGCTCAGTACGCTCTGGTTCAGTACACTGTGGACTTGAGATACCTTTCCAAGTACAGCAACCAAATGATGCAGAGCTTAATGTTCCTTGGTCATGTAGCCAAGTAAGTTAGAAAGATTGATTGTCCTGTCTTTTCATGTTGCTATAGCTCTGGGCTGAGTGATGGGCGATTCCTGACTCTCCTGAGCTAGCTTCAACTCTCATAGCCTCTCCTTGCCAACCTCCCTGCCAACCTTTTGCTGCCTCCCCCAGCTTTTGCAGCCAATGGGTCTGTCTGCAGGGTCAATTCACAGGCTCCTAAAACATCTCTGACTTCAAGATTCTGGGTATATCCCAGACATAGAGCTTTTTCAATCTGAGAAAGTCACTGCTGTGTTGACTTCTGCTGTCCCTGAGGGCTTTGTAACCATGGCTCCCCATCTTAGATGTGAGCAGCGTTTCTTCACAGCCCCCAGCAAATGTGTCTCAGCAGCAGCGTGGATGTGGGGACTCTATGTCCCCTAGGTAAGGATGCTTCCTTAGAGATACCTTGCAGATGAACACAGTGCCCTTGACTGGAGATACACTCTGGGTCACTGTTAAGGGGAATTTTGAAGGAAAGCATTTACTAATGAGGAAGAGTGTCTACTCAAGAACTCTCTACTCTTCCTCTCCTACATACACAGTGGGAGAAAAGTAAAGTGCCCATATTTTAGGTAAGAATCAGGCTCAGTTAAGTCGAACCAGTATTTTAGGACATAATTAGGACACTTGGCATACATCTGGGTGATGCTATACCAGCAAAATCAGATCTCCATCATCACAGATGCAGTTTTCTTGGGACATCTCCTTCAGTTCAGTCCTGTCCAGGTGACACCAGGAGTAATGGCAAAGCAGC
>NW_010424063.1:41363-41834 GCF_000710305.1 Buceros rhinoceros silvestris | reverse complement strand
GAAGAGCCAGGAAAAGAGGTGGTACATGCAAGCCACCATGGCAAGCAGAGGCAGGGAGCCCAAGAGGCAAGTGTGAGGTAGAGGAGAGCAACAATTTCCAATCTTTAAAGATACACTGGGAACAAAAAGCCCAGGTGGTTGTGAAGTCTTCAGATACCTCAGGAAGGGGAGCTGCAGAAATCCCTCAGGAAGATGGGTAAGTGCTCTCCCAAATTAGTCAGCATCTAAATATAGTGGCTCAACCCTTGCTGATTGACATGTAATCAGACCTCTACCTTAATGCTGTATTGTATTGTTATGCTGCATTATCAAGAATAATCATCACATATGTGTGATTAATGTACCAATACCAACACAGTGTATTATAATAATTTTTTTCCAAAGGCAGGAAATATGGGTGTAAATTATCCTTTAAAAGCAGATTCCAAACTTTCTTGAAAAATGAATCACATTGGGGCGGGGGGGGGGGGG
>NW_010424063.1:2473-41273 GCF_000710305.1 Buceros rhinoceros silvestris | reverse complement strand
GGGGGGTGTGTGTGTCAAAAAACCTCTATAAATATGTCTGTTATGAACTCTTGGATAACTGCAGTTCACTGGCTTGCTTTTCAGATGAAGATAGTTGTTCTTTCAGTTTCCTGCATTATGGGGAGATCTGGGGATTTTTTGGCCGAAAGGATTCAGATGAAAAAAGAAAAAGACTGAATGTCTCAATGATCAAAAGATCCTCTCCAAGACATCATCAGATATTCCCAGATTTATAAAATATTTTACAATGTTGCAATAGGAGTGAGACTTTACAAGATTTATGAGCTTTTAAATATTTTTCTCTTTCTAGAAAAGAATCTGTTGAAGAACAGCAGTATCTTCTTAGGAACAAAGGCCCGAGAGGTCCAATTTACTCCATTCCCTTTTCCATAGAGAAGCGCATCACAGTATCCAGTTCACAAGCTGTCCTAGCTCCGTTTTAGAAACATCACTAGTTTTTGCCTCACTAGTCCTGTCAGTGGGGTTTGTTTTAAAGTTAAATGCATTTGTGGAACACTTTTGCTCATTTGCTGCTTTTTAACATCATCCGGTAGCTTTAACAGCTGTTCTCCTCACCTGATATTTTCCTCCTGCTGTGTTTAGGTAGAACCAAACTCAACAGATAGATAGGCTCTCCTCATATGACAGCATTTCCTTAATCTCCCCAAGAAACTCCTCTCTTTGTCTGTTGAATTCCCCTTTCCTGAATATGACTTGACTAGGATTGAATGCAACCTGGAAGCTCAGGTTTCACTGCAGCTGATACCCACTGTTCTTCAGATGTTTGAGCATCTGTGGAATAGTTTTTAACTCCCTGAAAAGGTGCCCACATGTTTCCTAGGAAGACCTGGATTCAGTCCCTGTTGCCTTAGGAATGTCTTTTTCCATGCTTCATTTCAAAGGCTTTTCATTTGAGACGTGAAAAGCAGAACAGGTAACTAACCTGTGGGATTTACCTTATCACAGCTGCTGTCATTTCCCTCCCCATTTCCACCATGGTAAAGTCTTGTCAAGATGAGATTCCTTTAATGCAAAACATGAAAATGGGGGTTGGGGAGACAACTTTGAGCGATGTTTGTCTGTAGCAGGTTGCAGACTAGGACCCTGTATTGTATTTTTAGCTCTGATGCTGATTTTGCATTAAGCGTTAGGCAGATCTTTTCTTCTCCATGTCGCCTCCAACCATATGTCTGGTTTGTCTGTTTATACATTTATGGTCCTTGGGACAATGGCTGTGTGTTATAATGTATGGAATAAAGCCTAGCACGGTGCAGCTCAGATTCAGTAGCTCCAGTTGCTGGTGTTTTAAGTACTAATAACCGCAATTCATCAAAAGAAAAAAAATGTTTTTGAAGTCGGAATTCTCCTCCTATCCCAGCGACTGATTGCTCTGACGTTATCAGTGCACAATTCTAGTTTAGCTTTACCATTTCAGCCCAAAGCTGAAATACTGCATCATGGGAGCTGAGGGCTTCAAGAATAGCATCTTTCCTATTCACATCAGATCATTCAGCATGTAATCTTTTTATCTCCTGCTGCAATTGCTTCTTGTGGCGAGTCCAATCTTCTATTGCAGCATTATTTGAAGTGATTAGCTCTGACAGATTCTTAAATTCTGGCTCCCAAAGTTGATTTTTGGAGGTATTGAGCCGCAGTGCTTTATGATACATTTCCCCCCAGATTACGATCAAAAATGGAGTGGTGATTGTTGTTTGTTTGAAGTTGGATCTTATTTCCCTCAAGGCATCTGAATAAGGCAGCTTCCTGGAGCTTGATACCCGCAGAGGAAATACAAGATTAAGAGCTTAATCAAACTAAGAAACAATGCCTGGCAGGAGCCGAATACCTCTGAGACCCCTTCTCAGTAGCAGCTTCTGCTTAGAACTGTCTTTAACAAAATTCCTGGTCAGGAATTTTCCAAAGATGCCATCCACTGAGACCAAGTCTTTTTTTCAGGGGTATGTCATCTGGGATGAAACTGTCCTCAGGGAGTTTAGCTGTCATCCAGCACCGTGCTGTGCATTTTTTGCCATTGTTGAAACTGAAGAGAGACCCCCCCAGTAGATTCATATTGTTGCAGGAATAGAAGAATATTTGCCATTTCAAAAACTTCTAAGCATGGAAAAACAGATTTACTATCCATATTTAGTCTGAAATATATCTCCCATTGAAGACAGTGGGCAGATTCCCATCTTAAATGAATCACGGGCTCTTTAACTGGCCGGTAGTGATGATCTGCGTCTATGTGGTCTTCTTATCCCAAAGAACTTGTAAATATCTTTACAGCCCATACATATGTGATCCAAAGTCAACAGCAGGTCTTACTACTTACTTCAAAGGTTTCAGATTAGTCCTCTCTATATACAGCAGGAATTACTTTAAGAAACTCACATCTGGTATGACATGTGGCATCTGTGGAACAGCCTGCAGAAAGCTTTAGGGTGGGGAGTGAAAAAAAATTTTCGACCGCAAACTGCAATTAAAGTTTGCCGGACAGGGGTATGGCCAGGACATGAGCAGTCTGACCACTGCTCTTTGAGAAGGAGGGGGTTTTTGCGTGTGTGTAAATGACCATAAATGGTGAGTAGCTTGTGGTTTTTTTCTGATCAGAATGTAAAGGGTTTTTTTGTACCTGACTGTCCATCTCCTATGAAAGAAATTATTACATTTCTGAGAACAGAAAACTGTACAGTTGTGCCAAGTAGCAGGGAAAGAAATGTCTATTTTGTGAATAAGAGATAAGCTAAAACTGGTCACTAACTTGCACTAATACTGTGAGCAGTGGTCCCATAAAAAGCCAATACACTAAAATAAAATACCAGGGGTCATACAAAGAAAAGACAAGTTGTGTTTCTTTAAATGGGAAACAAGAATTGTGATAAATCAATATATATTTCTAAAATTTTGGAAGTTATTCTGTTCCATCTTTTGGACTGCAAGAGGTGGGAGAAATCTCTGTTCTCATCCTAACAGCTGACAGTTCATTCTGCAAAGGGCAGAACAAAAGGCTGTACTTTATTTTAATCATCCCCCTGCACTTTATCTTAATCGCCCCCCTGGCTCTAGCTGGTAGTGAAAGCCACCTAACTGGTAGCCCAGAAGAATGAAATCCTCCACTTAACCACCAAAAAGCTACGGCTGTGATAGCAGTGAGTCAAGCTACTCACCCCCAGGAGAGGACCATGGAGGAAAATACTCACACCAAGGGAAAAAGGTGCTGTTCATAATCCATTTGATCCATTCAACTCCATTGAAAACACTATCGGGGGGCTGTGATGTTCACATTTGGCTATTGCATTAAGGATCCTCTCCATTTCACCACTTTTTATGTAGCTCAGTGATAAATCCAGCAGGCAGGAACCACTTCTAGTTACTAATGACCAAGGCTGGGTTTGCATGAGTGGCTGGCAGAGGGAAGTATTAACACTCCATCGTTTGAGTCCTTTTTGTAAGGACTCTCTTAAATCTGTAATCTCTTGCTTTGTTGAGGGTTTGATTATCACTCTGTTCTAAAGACAATACTTGAGTTTTAATATGACTATTTCTAGTGAATATCTGTAGTGAGGGGAGAAATTTGTCAGGGAGGCTCAGCGGTTTTAGGCAAATGGAAAATACTAGCAGTTCAGCATCTAGGCCATCATGAAGGTCCTTGGGCAGTGTTCCCCATCCACTGGAACAGTGTGGACTGACATGCGTGGCTTCAAATTCAGTGGCCACCTGTCTCTGGCAAGCTTGTCCTGCTCCTTGTCCCCAACCAGGTGCCCTCGTCCCATTCCTTGCCCTGACACAGGTGATCTTCTATCCCCAGAATGACCCAAAGCACAGGGGTAGGTCACAGAAAAAAAAAAATATTAGTTCTCCACTGGTTTGGGTCTCTAAACCATCGCATTGAGGGGGCAAATGAGCCCCATTTCCATCAGAAAGGAGGGTGGGGAGGTGGTAGCTGTCAGTAGAGAGAAAGATAGGAGCATCCCTTGTGACATGTTATCTGTAGATGGTACTTGAGAAACATCAGACTGTGACCACAAAATTGACTGCAAAACCGTTTCTTTCCTAACCTCCTCCCACTCACCATTCTAGTGATGTAGGAGCTGGAAAATATACACACAGATGGAATAAACAAAACTAACAGGTGCATTTCTGATGGATTAATTGTTAGTGGATTGTGAATGAAAACTTCAATGGTGACACACAGCAGAGGATGTCCTTGGAGCCCTTTCAGGAAGGAAAGGTAGTCCTTGGATTTTAAAAGTTTGTGAAACTGCTCTAAGGGCATTTCTGTCTGAGAAGTTTAGCTCTAGTGGCTCTACACAGTAACTCAGGGAGAGGCATATCTTTGTTACTCTGAGGAAAGTCAGACTGTCAAGGAGATGCATGGGGAAGAAGAACGGAAAGCACCACATCAGGGTCTTGAGTCAGCAATAGTCTGTCTGTCTGGGGCTGTGAGAAAAACCCCTCAAGTCTGCCATTGAAAATAGGGGTCAATATGCACTGATGACAGCATTGACAGAAATAGGAGGGAGCCCAAGTCAGGCAGAACAACTTGAAGCCATGTACGGTAGCTGTGTGAAGGACAGCTGAAGTCTTGTGTGAAGGTGGGAAAGGGACCTTCAATATACATCATTAATATACAGGAAGGTCCTGGTGTTTGGATGGAATCAAACCCCTTGTGCATTGTGCTTTTGTACGTTAGACCTCTGATCACTCATCCTCCCTCAAAGGCATAGGTCCCAGAGATCCCTGTGCTCCTTAGTATCCTTATCCCATCCGCTTCTGAACCAAAACTCAGCCCATCTACAAGCCCTTGTCCTTCCCATGCTAGAGTTCAGTTCAGCTCTGTAGCTTAGCAGCAGACTAATAATTTTTATTTTGTGGTTGAACTATTTTTCTGCCAACTTAGTGAGTCAAATCAGCAAACCACGGAGTCCAGTGTGTGCCAGAAGTGTGTACAAGAGGCTACAGGGGGATATGACTTTGCCTCTCCAGCAAAAGGGATACCCTGGATTCACTGCTTAGAAGTGCTGGGCTTATGTGCCTACAGCTGCTGTCATAACAGAAAGTGCTTTTGTGAATTTAAACTAAGGGATTAGACCAAGGAATCAGCTAACCTAGATTGCAGTATTGTTCTTTAGAATTAAAACTTTTCTATCTTTTTCACCAGATCTTTGTACTTTGCTTACACACACATTGTTCAGATATTTTGTGGTATTCCCTGCTTGTAAATACGGAATGCAGTGCTGTTTAATCCTCCTTCAATTCTACGTGTCCAAACAATTTTAGGTCAGGTTGACGTCTATACAGTCCCCTTCTTCTAGTGAGGAGATGGTGATCTGTGGCCACCCTAAGCCAAGAAATCTGGCCAAGTGCTGCTTCCTCCTCCTTAAGAGATCATCCTTGTACAACGCCAGGCTCTGCTCAGCGTGACTCCTGGTTCCAGCTGCTACTTGCAAAAGGCTTCTAAAAGTTCTTTCCTCTACTTGCATGTGAGGCACCATGCAAGCAGGGCAGAATGACACTTAAATACTTGTAGGATGAGATGGAAACAGTGAAGAGAGTCTCCAACATACCATAGCATTGGTATTCTGTGCTTCCAGCTGCTATTTTTATAGATTATTTTCATGGATTAAAAGCTAAGGGACTTGCCTTACTCTGGAGTCATTTCTCCTTTGTAAGCATACCTGAGAGTTCTCGGTTTTGTTGTTTTCACTGGAAAAGCATTCATAAAAGTAACCTGTGAGAAACAGGGAACTAAAGGAGAGTATGTAGGACATAGCCAAAGCCAGAGAGAGCTACTGGAACAATGGCACCGTCAGGGATTTAAAGATTTTGATCTCATGTTGAACTGGGATATACGATCTTGGTGCTCAAAGATATACTTGGTTTACTAGCAGAGGAGACTGCATGAGAAAAACTTGCTATGCATGCTGTGGGATGCTCATTTGGCTGTGTAGCAATGCTAATTTTCTCTAGCTGAGGATCTACCCCAATATCCCTGTAAGCAGAGAAGAATTAGAGCTTGCAATAACTCCCTCCAATTAACCCTGGAGAGATGAGCACCATTTCCCCCCTACTTTCTGTCTTGCTCGTCTAGATCTCTCAAGCATTCTTCTTTGTAATGCTTGAGGGATCACATCATGAGATGAGAGACATATCTAGTGGATCAGGGAGGATGGGGAAGGGGCTGCAATGGGAAGCAGCAGCTGTGAAGGTTGGTGTACTCCCTGTGGCAGTACTGCAGTACTGCAGTGCCTCTCCCACCCAAGCATCATGGACCAGAAGACACCCAGGATGTCCATCTGGCCCAAGGAGGCTGTGGTGAAGGAGAGAGACAGAATATTATGTCCTACACATAAAATACAGAATGCCTGGCCTGCAGCAAGCGAAAGTGAGGCAGTTACGAGTTTCCCATTTTAATCATCATTTTCTATTGTCCTGCCTCCCCCCACTACTGCTTGCACAAGACCAAGTCTGCCAGGATTCCTTTATCCCTGGATATCTTCTATATCCTTGAGGAATACTTAAAATATGTGGGAGAGTCCTCTTTCCCATGGATGTCTTTTCTGCTTAAATATCACAGGACAATGCAGACATGAAAAGAAACAGATCTGCAGTCATTCACCATAGAAGCCAGCCTAATATGTAAATAATAGGAGGGAGGACGTGTCCCCATGACAGACATCTCCGTGCTGCGTAGCCCCACCAGACACTCCCATCCCTGGCCAGCATAGAAGAATGGGTGAACAGAAAAAACAGGCAAGAAGAGAAAACCGACTGCCAGTTTTTTAAGACGGTGTTTCCTGGAGCTCCTTCCTAAAATTTCTGATCTTTATGTGTCAGTGCGCCCCTGCCTCTGCTTTCCTTTACTGTCTGCAGAGGCATCCCCAGTTGTCCTCCACAGGTCTGCTCTGCTGCGCGCTGTGGGTCTGGCAGTACCACCTCACTGCAGGAGGCTGGCTCAGGCCCCGGGCTGTGATGAATCCCAGCCAATGTCTGAACACAGAAGCTTTACCTTCAAGAAATGTGGCATTATCCAAGGGTGGGCAGGTTTGGGGGGTATCATACATCCATGCTTTCAATGTGTTGCTCACCTGGCACTGTACAGAGAGTACAGCACTTCTCATCACCCACTCCAGGATGTGTCTGGGCATTGGCGGGGGCTTGGCTTCTCCAGCCACCCTAGGGATAGTGATGCAAGCAGAGCCTGGCTTATTGAAAGTGAAGCTGAAAGCTCACAGGCTAATGGACAACAAATTCATCTGCTAGCTTTGACCCTACCTGCTAAGCATCCCTGAGCCTGCAGTTGGGACTTTGCCCTCTCCCCGTTCCTGTTTCAGCCAGCTCAGATGGAGACACATTGCTCAGCTGGCTGAGCTTAACCCTCTGCGTGACCATCTCAGTAGACTCTGAGTCTGCTTTAGATCAGTTTTGTTGCATTCAGTTCCTCACTGAGCTGGAATGACTTAGTGTGGCTTTACTGTCACCAGAGGATACTTGTGGTTTATTTTGGTTGTTCCAGCTAACTCCCAGTTCTTCTCCTGGAGCCTTCTGCACTCCAGATTTTCCTCCCACTTCTTGTTCCCCGAGTAGCACCCTTGTTGTTTCACCCTGTTTGCTGAATATAAGCATCCCCCAGTGAGGATGGTGGCCAGGACTCTTAGCAACTGTGCCCCTTCTCAACCATCCACATCCTCACCCATCCATTCCTTCCTCGCACAGCCCTTGTTCATGCAGCCCATTTCTTCTTCTGGCCTCTCACCCAACACAACTAGATCATCTGGAAAATTTTTAGATATACACTAAATGGAACTACTTGGGAAATTGGGTCAAAATCGGCAAATAATTTTGGCTGGAAAAGAAAAAGTGTGAAGAGAAGGAGGAATTTTGAAAATGCCATGGGATGTCAGTTAGACATGTGAAAAATTAGATGTTCCATTTTGGAAAAGCCTCAATTGCATCAAAGATTTCAGAGTGACTTCAGACTTTCAAAGAGCATTCCAACCACTCAATTTCAAGACAGTGGGTTTTGATCAAATAGTTGATGAGCATTTTTGTTTAAAAAACAAAGGAAAAAAGTAAGATTTGCAGAAGATTCACAAGACAACTGTGAAGTGATTTCTCCTGACCTGAGCAAAAAGGCTTCAGGATGATCTGAAACACTGTTTTTTTATGTTTTTACATTTTTTTTTTGTTGAGAAAAATACATGTAAAACTTTCTCCTTCTGTTTGATCCCAAACAATCCCTTCTACCTCTTCCAATATTTACACCACTGAAAAGGCACACTAAGAAGGACTTGCTTTCAGCCAGTCCCAGTCAGGGCCTTGATTACCACCATTTTAAAGAGAATGTTGATGTTTCTTTCACCTTTGCCTAAGGGGCAGCCCCTCGAGAGAGAGATTGGTTTTGCTAGGCTGGCAGTAACCTTTGTAAATTCACCCAGCAGGCACACCTAAGTTTAATTATAACAGGAAGAGACTTGAAAATTAACGTAATGCACTAATTATAGCCAACCGTAGAGATAACAGCTTTTAGCAGTGGTGCCTCATTCAGAGAATGAAGCGGGTGACCCACTTCATTGCAGTTTAAAATTAAAATGGAAATGGAAATGGACTTCCCCATTCATCCATCATGACATTCTCACCTTAAAAAAGCTGAGGCCAGCGACAAAAAACATATAATGTATTTTTGAATTCTATTTCCATTAGGCTGTGTGTTAGTTTTCATGGAAATTCTGAGAAAGCACTTGGGAGAGAGCCCAGAAAAAGGAGAAAAGGACAAAATTTGTGTGGTTTATGGGAATGTGAAAAAGAAGACTTTGTGATTAGTTTCTGAAGCGAGATGCTACTTGCTTCAGCCAGGAGCAGTCCTAGCAGCCTCCTGGCATTCCCAGGAGACAGGTTTCCAACTAGGACCTGCTGTGCAGAGCATGTGCCTGACCTGGTTTGCACAAGGACATCCTTGCTCTAAGGGAGCCTGCCCAAGCCCAGCCAGCAATAAACACAGCCGGACTACCCGCGCACCCAGCCGGTGCCTGCCTGCCGCAGGGTTTTCAGGCTCTGCTCTGCCGCAGGTATGATTTGTACTAGCCCATCTGCATCTGTTTTTGCACATCAGGGATGGAAGCATGGGCTCACCTTCAAAACACAAAGGTGTCAAAAGACAATGCGACTTCAAAGGCTAGAAATGTCACCCCACAAAGCCAGGAGACTGACTGCAGGATCTGAAATTGGCTGAGAGCCGCGGTCTCTGATCCTGTGAAAAATCCGTGTCATTTTTTTCCTTCAGTATCTTTTTTGTCTCTCTCATCAGCATGGCTTGCTAATTAGCATGCTTACTGTGAGTTGTTTGCTTCTTTTGAAATGTGCTAATATATATAGTTCTGGAAAAAGCACGCTGCTAAAATTGCAACACCTGAAATCATCCGCAGCAATAGCTACAACTTGGGTTCAATGGCAGCGATCCAGGCTATCACATCATATCCCCTGCCTATGAGCAGGCAGATGTCCTCTGCCTTCCAAAGTGCCTTCTCCAGAGGCAAGCTGTAGCACCTGGCTCTTCACACCAAAAGAGCATTCATCCCAAACAGGCAGCAATGGCATTCCACCCCACACTCCGAAATGTGTCTTTTGCTGTGGGGGACTGTTGAGTACAGCTGCTAAAAATCACCAGGGAATCCATAAACTCCACAGTTAAAATAATTTCACTGCCTTCCTTGTAATTTCCTTTTGATATCTGAATCTGCTGTTCTTGTAGGACTTAGTCAAGACCCACTCCATCTTTCTCACTGGCACACACCTGGCACACACAGCTGAAACCAAATGTGAATGCTGTGAAACCTGGATCACTGTACATCTCTGGAAGCAGATCGTAAATCTGAAGGCACAGGGAGTATGAAACAGAGAAGCCACTGCTACAGAAGAACACCCTATTGTTTTAGTCAGCACCTGCCTCCCTCCCTGATACCGAGGACACCAGTTTTCAGGTTCTTCTACTTTCTTCCGACCTACGCGTCATCCCCTGCATCCTCACTCAGATCACATCTGAGTGAGGCATGTGCATGATCTGAATCACACAGTCAGGGTTTATTCATTGTCACATGACTGGAGCAAACCCACACTTGTCACTTGACATATCTGCAGCTTAACTCAGGACAAAGAAGAGACCGCCACGTTAGGCAGCAGTTGAAAGCTCCTTTTCCTGAGGCTCTCATGGGACATGGGGACCTGATGAAGCTGGTCAGGCCTCAGGGCAGCTCTGTACCAGTGAGTACATCAGCCACATCAGCATGATACCAAGTGGCCTGAAAAACCCTTTTTCTCAAGCCCAGACAGAAAAGGAGCAGGACAGCTGAACCCAAAGAGCAAAATGCCTCTTTTCCACCTTTGAGATGGGCAGCAATGCTCTCTGATCGGTCTAGAAAAAGGAGCTCCATCTTTACCTTAAAAAAGTAGCCAGCCTGCCTGCTCACCCCTGGAAGTATACCCCTAAACCCTCTCTCCTCCTTTAGCTGGATACCAGATACTGTGTTAGCTGGGGTTTAGTCTCTTGGGTGGATTCTTGTCATCTGAGCCTTTTCTCCTCATTGATTTCAAAATATCTATATTGAATCATAAAATTAACTGGTTGGAAGAGATCTTTAAGATCACCAGGTCCAGCCATTCACCCTGCACTGCCAGGGTCACTAAATCATCTCCCTCAGCACCACATCTACACATCTTTCAAACAATTCCAGGGATGGGGACTCCACCACCATCCTGGGCAGCCTGTTCCAATACTTTACAATCCTCTCTGTAGAGAAATTTTTCCTGATATCTAACCTAGATCTCCCCTGGCGTAACTTAAGGCCATTTCCTCTCATCCTGTCACTTGTCACATGGGAGAAGAGACCAACCTCCACCTCTCTACAACCTCCTTTCAGGTAGCTGTAGAGAGCAATAAGGCCTCCCTTGAGCCTCCTTTTCTCCAGGCTAAACAACCCCAGTTCCCTCAGCCCCTCAGCCGCTCCTCATAAGACTTGTTCTCCAGACCCATCACCAGCTTTGTTGCCCTTCTCTGGACATGCTCAAAAAATGCCCTATTGTTCTTTGCTAGGTGCAGCTTTCTGTGACCCCACTGAGCGATTGCAACATGATGATGAATTGCACAGCTCAGGCCACATGTTGCAGTGTGGCAAAAGCACAAAATAGGGGAGAAGGTGAGGTTGGAGTCTAATGTTTGGGATTTGCAGGTGCCCACCCATGAAAGAGGGATCTGGAAAGAGATGGCAAGTATTCTTCGTCATCCCTGAGCTAACGCCTGTTCTTCCTGGCTCACCTTGCTCGCATCTGAATCACTCCGTGATGATTGTTTGCATTTCCCTTCCTGCTCTGAGCCAGTTTCTCACCTGTTTGCAGGAGCAAGTGAACGTCATCCTATGTGGTTGCGCACCAGTGACTCCATACAACACCTTTGTCACTGTGACATCTTTGCTAATGCCAGTGCAGTCTCCTTCTTACAGGCACACAATTGTGAGGGCAGGTGGCAAAGCATTTCCATCAGAACATGGTGTCTCTGCTCACCATTTCAGAGGTAGGAAAGGGGATGATGAGGGACAAAGGCAGGAAGGAAAGCTCCTCGCTGCATGGAGCAGGGCAGGAGGCTTGGAGAGTTGTGGACCACACCCTACCTCTCTCTTGAGTTTAAAGCCATGTGGCAGAAGATACTCTGCAGGACCTGGAGACTCTGGTCTCAAGGAGGCAAGGTGGTTGGAGGTCCCTTGACCCTGCAGCCCATGTAGCTGAGGCTGAGCCAGGGACCAGCCTCAGGACTGTCTTCGACAGATCCCTGCCACTGCACTAGGTCCTGCTGGACACCGGTCCGAACCTCAACAGTGAGTCTTTGACCACAATGTAATACCAATCCTTTCAGCCAAAAGCATTTTGGAACATATATGTTTAAGCATCTGGCTAAAACCAGTTTGAGAAAGGGCCATGTCATGTTGCTTGTCTTCTTAATGTAACTATATACGTGCTATGCATACACGCAGCGGCCCAAACTCACTCAGATTCACCAAAACAGAGACAGCAGACGTTTGACAGCTGTTTCTGCAGTTGGTGTAACTAAATTTTATTATTCTTTCATGGTTGACTTGATAGAGAAATGTGATTTAATTGCACCAGTATTTGTAAGGCAGCTTTAATTAATTTTATAAAGTAAGCAGAATAAAATTCCTTTACCTATGTGTAGATTGCTTCTTTTCTTTGTCTCTATTTCTGCTCAGTTTTTCCTTTCTTTCTCCTCTCATGTTGGCTTAAAATGCATTTTTCCTTTGTTCCCCATATTTCTTCCTTTCCTTTCCTCCCTCCCTCTTTTCACTCTTTTGTTTATTGAAATAAAAAAAAAAAAAGTGGATTTTTTTTTTTTTTTAATCTGGCTGTCCTATGGAAATAAAGCCTGAGACCATGCTGTCTGGCCACGAGTCTCCCTAGTTTCTGCAATCAAAGTCACAAAGATGATCACTGTCTGAATTGTTTGAGCTCCGAGTGGAAATAGAGACAGGGACAGTGGGTACAAATTTATACGAACTCACATTGCATTCTTTCTGCTGTTCATTGGACAACTGGCTTTCTAACTTCCTAGAAGATATTTTATTAAAGTAAAAATAAACAAACCCCCTACATATGTCTGGTTTATGGAAAAAAAAAAAAAAGCTAGTGCTGAGAAAGGGAAAGCACAGGAACGAAAGAACATAGAGAAGGAGATTTGAGGACTAAAGTCCAGCTCAGAATTGTGAACAAAGAAACTGTTTCCTGCTGTTTCATTCCTGTCTTGTCCAAGGAAAGAGGGTTTCTTGTGCCTTCATTGTAAATAAACCCCGGCTGCAGTAAGAAAATACAGGATTCCACTATTAACTTTTTTCTCCTAAGAGAAACAGTCCACAGGACGTTTAAAATTGTCTAACCATGCAAGTCAAAAAGGGATAATAGCTTTGTGAAGTGAACCAAAATGATCCCGACATTTCACAGACCTGGTGTATGTGCATTATCTTAACGCTTCACTTCTGTTTATTTTATACATGTCGTCACGTCAGAGCTCTGACAAAGCTGGAGCTGAGTTTCCATTCCACTGGAAACTCTTAACCCTCCCAAGACTGAAAACCTTGTTCAAATGAGCAGACGTGATCCTAAACGTCCTCCCATCCTCTTCACCTTTCCCCATGCCCGCTGTCTCCCCTCACCTCCCATTACACCTAAGCTCTTCTGTCTTCCAGTGGCATCCAAACTGCAGTTCTGATGGCTCCAGAGCATTAAACTGCGGTCTACAGAATTCCCAGTTGTACTTCGAACTGCAAAATGTTAATGGCTGAGAAACTTTGAGTTCATTTCTTACTCTTCTGATTTTGAACTTCCAAGGTATGTTGATCTTTTTTGTAGGATTGGTCTCTCCTAACACAAAAAGTCTGCTTTTTAATTTTTTCTTTTTAATTGAAGTTAAGGTAGTCATTCATCTAGCTCATGATTTCCGGGGTCTGGCCTTTCTTCTTCTGAGTCTGAGCACCTCAGATCACAGACAGAGATTGTGATGAAGACAGAGTAGTACTCTGCTGGCATCTACTTTAGTACACTTAGTCTGAGATTTCTGCTCATCTTGTGTCTTCCCTAGTTGCCAAAGAGCTTTCTTGACTCCCAACATGGGGTTCTTTACCCTCATTGTGATGAAGAGGATTTCCGATGCCAAGGAATAAAATCATATGGATCAAGTGCCTCATGACACAGTCCAAAAAGGTCTTACAGCTTGTTTAGCTTTCCAAGTTGCCTCAGTAACCTTACCCAAATGTCCAGCTCCAAAATGCTGATATTCCCATGTCTCGGGTTTCAGATGTCCTTTGCCTGATCAATGCACTGCACACTGTCGGTGACTTAAGCGGTAAGGAAATTTTCTCTATTGAATTGTATTTTCATTCTATATCTACCATTCCCCTTCCCACACTCCCTCAGGATTTTATAACCTCCATGCTCTATTTTCCCTAGTGATGTCAGAGGCAGAGCAGTTACCATGGAGAAGAAGGGGACATACTCCACTGAGACGGACACAAACATAGCCTAAATCTACGGCAGACTTGTGATTCATCAGCCAAATTGAGTGCCATCGTTAATGGCTTGCAAAAGGGGTCGTCGATAATTTTTCATTTTCATGTATGTGATGGTGAAATTTATTAAAAACTTTGTGAAAGCCTGGCTAATGTTTACATCAGAAGAAGCCACAACACATGTTATTAATGAACAAGTGGAACAATATCAGGCACCATCTCAAGAATGGAGTCAAGAACATGGCTATAGAAACCAAGCTAGGGGGCTGGAGATTCTTGCTGAAAGCAAAGACAATTACTCATTGCATGTTAGAATCAATGTTGCGATGATCCACAGATAATGCAAGGAGCTCCTTAAATGGTGACTAGAAAGCAAACCCTGTGGTTCTAGGTTGTATAAGGGCATCTCCATGAGGATGCACTGATACATTTCAAAATATTTCTGCTTTTCTTTCTGTCGTTTTGTTGATTTCTGATGTTAGGTTTACTTTTTAATTTTGCTTGTTATGTGGAACATTTCACTCCTGCATAACCCTCTTTTCTCAGCAGCTGTTTGAACTTCTTCCTCTTCCATCACTTTTAGGGACATTTTCATAAGGTGAAAGCTCCACAGTAGCTTTTGCTTGTGTGAAGGGTCAAGCTCAGTACCAGGCAAGGCTATAGGAACATTGTTTGGATCCAGAACACTGTATACATCCCATGTATTCACTGGCCAAGTAAGTGTTTAAAATTATTGGAAAATCCTCTATGCTACCTGGATTTGGGAAAAGCAATTCAGAAACACCAAGAAACCCTTTTTTGGTCATAACATTCAGCACTGAGATGCTCTTCAAAAATGCCCTATGAAAATAACTTTCCACGTTATTTCTTAGGAATAGGAAATATTCTCATCTTTTAAATAATAATAACAGAGCTCAGAGTTATTTGTTTTCTCTGTTTCTTTTATGGTCGGGAACCTCTTTTGCTCATCACCAGGATGCTGGGAGTATTTCTCTGCCTAGCAATAAGGAGTCTAAGCTGAAACGCCAAATTCAGCTTGCAGTCTGACATATGCAGAATTGCATCCAGTTCACTCTCCTTTAATTTTACAATGTTTTGAACACTGTCAAGTATAAAAATGTAGTTAAAATGACAGCAGTAAGAACTCTTTGAATCTTGGCAAAAAATGCTCATTATTGCACAGAGGAACATCTTGCCAAGGTGTTGTGGAAGCTCTAATGAGGTTCTCTAGTGGTTATTAAACATAGTCACCCAGAAGCATCTCCCCAGTTCAGGAATGACTGTAACTACTGATTTTTGAAAGGGTTCTCCTGTGGCAAGACTCAAGGTTTACCTGGCATGGTGTAGTCTTCCTTATGCATGAAAAACTGTCTGCTGGAAGAGGCAGAGGAAAGCCGGATCTTGGGTTTGCACCTCCAAAGCTGTTTTAACCTTATGTTCACTTTAGCTCCGCTGACACAAATCACATGAACCTACTTTGGAAATCATGACTCTCATTTCTGCCACCACACTGGATGCGCAGAGGGAGAAGAATGGGTCTGCTAGCAGGTGTCCTTTTCATCTTGCATCTCACTGCTGTGAATGCAACTGCTCTTTAACAGCTCAGTGTAGTTGCAATTACTGTCATGCCCTCAGGATCCAGGGAGCACTCTTCTATGAATACCGCGGTGCTGAGACTAGGGGCAGCACTGGTTCTAGAGCCAGAGCAAACACACTGCACCAGCAAAAAGGTCTGAGAAACTGTATGGAGGCTCCATTTAATAATCAACATTTTTTTTAAACTGTAATTTTTTTTTTAATCTTTGAGACTTATATTTGGGAACATTCATTTACAGGGTCAGTTGTGATGATAATCATCCCTCTGCTAAATCCAAGTTTTCTGCAATGCAGTAACACTACCCTTTTCCTGAAAGTTTCTGACCCCTTTCAGCTGAACTTGTTCTCTGCCATGAAACAGGGAGTACTGGTCCGGCAAGAAAGAGATAAAGTATCATTCAGAAACACATCCCACCCTGCTAGGGTAGGGCAAAAAAAAAAAAAGGAAATAATGAAAGGCTCACTCCCAGTTGTGCTGCCGTGCAAAGGAATATCTTGTTCTTTTTGAGATCCATGTGGGAAACTTAAAATGAATTTGTTTGCTTTATGGATTTTTAACTCTGAAGTCAAACAGGTTCATGTATAACAAATTTGCAGAATGGGAGATACTGCCACAAATCTGCATTTCAAAGAGAATAAGAAATACATCTCTTTTTTCCCCATTTATTTCCTTTCCTGACCCCCCAACTCCCAGCTAAGGGAGCACTCCTGCAGAGTGCTTTTCACTAAGCAAAACCCATTTGTTTGATGGCTGGAACTCAGGGAAGCAGGAGTAAACATTCCCCGTGAAGGACCAGTGTAAATTTATTGAAGGATGGGAGTTTGTAATGACCAAACCGCATCTTGTACTCAAAAGCCACTTATATAACCAGACTGAGAGTGCCCAGAGACTGCCTGGGAGGTGTTTTTAGCCGAAGAAATGTTTGTACTGTTATCTTGGCTGTCCCAGGAAGACCCTGCTGAGAGGATGTTTTTGCCAAAGGGTGTCCCAAGTAGGTACTCATGGAATGACCCTCTGTGCAAACTGAGGGAGACCTGCAGCGTGACATGGCAAAACACTCTTGTGCTTGTATATGTTTAGAGATGATGATCTCTTTTACTCCAAGATGAATGCTGTCTTCACCGATTTCCTTGCCTGGCTTTGATAGAAAATGCAGTATTGAAAATTAAGGCACTTTTTTTTTTTCCCCAACAATTTTCTTTTTTGTCTGTGAAAAGCAAACATTAGGAACATGAAGGTTTGAAAAAAGAAGCTAACTTTTTCTTTCACTAAAACCTCTCATTTTCTGACCAAGTTTGCCTACCAAAAATGCAAAGACCCTTGCCTGTGCCCCTAGCCATCCCATCTCTGCTGAAATCCACCCTCCTCTTGGGTTAGACATCACTGCCTGAAGGCTTTCAGGGCAGTGGTTCCCAAGGCAATAGATATATGGTTGCCTCAAAACAAATCATCTGAAAGTGGTCACTGCTGCATGTCACAGCCTGCATGCTCAGATTATTTCTGGCAAGACAGGTATGACTGACCTGTTTCACAGTTATTTATTTCAGTATACCAGTATGCTCCTCTCTGTGGTATTCCAGGTCCATCCTGATGACCTCAGTACTTAGAGATAACACTTTCCTCCTCTCTGATTTCAAGTGTTCCTGGGTATCGACACACCTGGGTATCTTTCTGCTGCATTCTGCACATTGCCCTGGACATGGGAGCTATGCTGCCACTGCCTCTGCACAGCACTAGTGCTTTCAGGTTTGGATCTGGCTGCAAACTGGTCCCAAGAGAAGATGCTGGCCCTTCTCTCTTTAGGAATGAGAGCTCTGTGGAGGAAACAGTTGCTGGAAAACTCAATTTTCCACTGCATCTCACACTGGCTGTTAACAAACAGTTAGACACGAATCCCAGATCAGTGCAGGGGCAAACTAGAGGCCCTCAAGGATGAACACAAGAAGCAGGAGTGCAGTCCTGGCTCTCCTGAGGCCCAAGAAAGGCTCTATCCTGGTTGCAAGGAGCTGGGCTGTGTCCAGTCCTACTACCTTGCTGGAGAACAGAGCTTTTAGGTGGAGATCAAATGTCTAGAAGCAGCCCACATCTCCTGGTAACCAATGTCCTTGTATTTAAGGACTAGAGGTCCCTTTGATGTAGAGGAGGTCATGGAGAAAGCATACTGTTCAATGGCAGGGTATGCTTATATTGGTACATGCTGGCACTTTTCCCAACTTGGCCAAGCATACGGCTGGCCAGCAGCTGGCATCTGTTTACTGTGAGCTTGCAGCAATATTTTTTGTAGTGTTTGCAAGCTGTGTTTGGCCCCAACCCAATGCTGCTCACTGCTGCTCTGTCACTGCTCATGTCTCCTGGGTTTCCTTCTCCAGCCAGGTCATCAAGCCCCATCAGCTACCTTCTGCTGTGCCTAGGCAGTCTGTGACCCATAGCTCCAAAGCTCACTGACTGCACTGTTCCTATGACCTGGACTTTGCACTGCTGGACAACCCTACACCAGCATAGGTGGCACACACTAACTATCCCTGCCTTGGTCTGCTAGACCTGCCTCAGCCCCTATAGAGAACTTGCAACCAGCTGCAGAGTCCCTGGTCCCTCCCTAAGCACCGCCTTTCTGACCCTCTTTCTGCAGACTCACTGGGACCTCTTCTGCTTCCCCCCACAACAACCCCACTCATGTCCCCTTAACTACTGTCTTTTCCTCTGACATCTCTGCAATGTCCCTTCCCTGATCTTCCTCCTTGGTGTAGGTTCCCCATGACCTTTCTCACATTTCCTTCTGTGTCATCTGTGGCAACCACTAGCACCCAACACCTATAATCTCTCCTCCCTCATCTGCCCTTTCTGGCACCGTCAGTGCTGCCTCCTCTCTGTCCCACGAGTGCCAAAACCCAGTGTGACCTTCAGCTCCCTCTTCCCTCTCCTCCTTCCCTGACTTTATGATTAATTCCCACAGTTTCAGTTCAGCAGTTTAGGGGTGACGGGAGCCTGTGGACTGATCCAGCCCCAGGACCGGGACTGGTTCTGCACATCTGTGCCACACACTATAAACAGGGGTTTGTGCCAGCTGCTGAGACCAGAAAGCACGGATTTATTCAGCTGCAAGCCATTAAAAAAAAAAACCCAACCAAAACCAAAACAAAGCAGTATGGTGAGAAATTGCAGCCATTTTCCTGTTTTGGGATGTGGGAAATTGCAAGTCTCCCTGGTTATTTGTGCTAGTAGTATTTTCAGCTGGCAGTTCTCAGGGGTCTTTGGGAACAAGGAGGGAGTTTCCTTTGACTGAGGGACATGGTGATTTACAACTTACAGATGAGTGCACGCACATATGCGCACACAAACTCTTGCACGTGTCAGAAGTGGCAAATCCAAACAATGCACCAAAACTGCACGCAACTGCATAGTCACACAACATTTCCTACCTGCAGAAACCCTACTTTCAGGTCCTGTGAGGAACTGTCAGAGTTAACAGCATGTGGCCATCTTCACCATCCTGGAAAAATCCACGTCACTGAGCTCTGTTCTGCAAGGCAGACTCTGAGACTGCTGATCAGGACCCCTCCAGACAGAGTGAGTCAACCCTGAGTAATAAAGTATTAGCAAAGCAACACCACGGATCCACTGGGGCTTCTCTAGGAAACCATTTCTGCTTCATTCCCAGCTTTACTCTGATCCAGCTTTACTCATCCCTACCAATACAAATTATAACCCTAGGGAAAATACTAACATAAGATGAAACCGACCTTCAATTCTTATCTGAACAACGTACACAGATCCTATTCCCTGAAAGCCTCCACTGCTAGCACAGGGTGACTAGCTCAGACTGGGATATACACCATCTAATTTCTATGCCCTGTCTCTCTTGTGGTGACTGCAATGATACCTTTATACCATGCATGCAGTCAGAAAACAGACCCATTCTGCATAGAATAACAAAACGCATTGGGCAGGATCACGGGCAGGATGATATTTTAATTTGGGTAAGTTTTACTTGCCAGAAATAGGCTTTTTCTTTTTTTTTTCTGTAGATTGAGAAGAGGTTTCTGTCCCTTTAAGTCTATAAAGTATGGCTCTCATGGCACAAAATAAATCCTGAATGGGATTGCTGTAGGCTTGAGCACAAATGAGTGCACTTCTGGTGAAATGGAACAATCACAAATGTGCTCGTGATTATGGATTTTATACAGCTTTTTTATCACGCAGTTGTGGAATTACTCTATGGGAAAACTACCACGGACATCAAATGAACTCAGATCAAGGACTCTATTTCAAGTAAATATTTAAAGTAACCTCACATCCTTTCTATTTCTTCTCACACCCTTCTCCAGATGCCATCCTCATCTTCCAAATAAGTACCATACCTTCCCATCCATTGGCATGGTCTGTCCAAACAAAAGATAAGAACAGAAATTAGGCACAGTGGCAGAGGGCATTCCCTTGAGGGATGACATTCATAGCCCTGTGGTCCCAAATAGAGTGGGGAGGGCACTGCTGCAAAGAGGAATTTGGTGATGAGCGTAAGACCTGTACTCCCTCTCAAGTCTGTTGCAGACGTTGAGACCAAGAGGAGAAAAGGCAGGTGTAGGGGCCAGGGGCTGGAGACATGGAGCCAAGCAGAGTGGATCCTTATGAAACAGTCAGCACTTCTCTGTCTCCTCGGAGCCAGCTGCTTGTTTTGTCTAAAACCTATCTCTCATTTGATCTGCTTGAGAGCAAGCTCTGAGGACCCCCTATTGTAAATGCCACACAAAAACACACAGGAGAGAGCCCAGAGTAAAAAATATTTCCATAATAAAACTGTCAAGGGGAAATGAGAGACTAGAAACCTTTGCAACACCAAATAATTAAGTTAAGAACGGTGACGCCCTCTCCAAAGTGCTCCAGATAAACTATCTTCTTATTACTCTAATTGGAGAGGAGCAGTTTGGGATGAGATGTACGTGCAGACCAGGGAAGGAGGTGACCTAGGGAAGAGAGCCCAGGAGCTACAGGGGTTGGGTATGTGGTTTGAGCTTCTGCCAAAGAGCACAGAAATTCCCACTCCCCTGCAGGCTTCCCGATGCTCCTTCTACAGTCTCTCCAAATTAGGTCACTCCCACACAGCCTGCAAGTAACAGCAGCCAACACCGGACCACCCAGAGCAACAGAAAGGATGCTAACGAAGATGAAGAAGAACCACAGATGATATGATGCAAGAGTGGACTGGGCAATAGAAACACACTCTAGTGGATGAGGGAAAACAAAAGATCTTTCTAGATGATGGTGTAACGTGATCTCTGAGCTGTGGCCCAGTGTAGGGTGGGAAGTCCTCATGGCACAGTGCTCTGCACAAGTACCCAGCCCAGGCCAGCACATAGGGATCCATCATTAGCCTCATTGCAGCTGCAGTTTGGTGGGTCCTCAGCTGGAGTGTTTTTCTGCCAAAAGAGGACGGTTGACTCTGCCAAAGGCATTGGTTGGCTCTGCTCAGCTGAGATAGTTGTCCCCGTGCTCAGTTCTCAGTAAGGGTTCACCAGGAAGGAATGAAACATGGTGTCAGGGCCACAGATTATTTCTCAGCTAAATACTAAGGATCCCTCTCCTCCTGTGAGACACTTGGGATTAAACCTTCTCAGGGCTGGACCAGTGGCTGTTTTTCTTCTGCATCTCTACTCTTTTCCCACCTACTCTGCTTTTACCAGGGGGCTGGCTGCCTAAGACTGTGAAGAATAAGAGCAACAGATCACTGAAACCCAGTTTCCCTCTCTCCTTCTCCTCTTCCCAGCTTCCCATATCACAGGGAGCCCTACCAAGTAGACATCACATAGGAATCAGGCCTTTCTAGGAAAAACAGTGATGAACTCCAGATCTGGATGATTTTACAGATGCTCACAGGAGTTCAGGTCACTTTTGGGTTTTCAAAGAGAGTCCAACCAACAGACACAGTAATACCCTCAGGCTGGTTATTCCTCCTCCTCATTATAATGAGAAGAAGACATCTACCTGATGGAGAAAAATCATGTTTAGTTCAGCTCACCAAGTGAACTGAATGAAGCAGACTGTGGCTCCTGAAAGTCACTCATGCGTCACATGGTTCGAAGGAAAGGTGTGGACTATTGTGGGACTAGGAAGAGGAGCCATGTTTTTGAACAAATCACCTGTTGTTTTCAGCCCAGACACTGTGGCATAAAAGTTCACCAAATGAACTAACGGATAAAATATAGATGTGGAAACAAAACCAACCAAGAACTGATGGACTTCAAACGACGGAAGTAACACCAACAGATCAATAGCAGACTAGGCAACCCAGAAAAATCTGCAGTCTAAAATACTCCTCTGTTGGATTGAGAGCAGAAGTTACTTCCATTTCCGAAGTGATGGAGTCACTCACACGCCAGGTATAGAATATGAACACCAGACACATGGTGTTGTGCAGATACCTGTCAAAGGCATTAAGTTAGTTGGACTAACTTGAAGCACAGTCTTTTTATATTTTCAAAAAACACCAAGTTCCGTTCAAGTACTCAGGCTGCCATGGCAACTTGGTACATTTGCTCCTGAGTGTCATTTCACAATTGGGTTTTTTTTTTATCCAGAACTTTGCCTGACTTCAAAACTTTGGTTGCTGAGGCAACATCTCCCTTTAAAGCAACACATCCTTTTAAAGGGAAGCAATTGGTTGTGCCCATCTGTGCCAAGGCAAGGGCTCTTCTTTGAAGACCTGAACGCTGTGGCAAGGGAGGAGGTGTTAGGGAGGCTAAAAAGATACCCAAGGAAGCAGGGGGAGAAGAAGGAACTGTGCTGAGAAGTGGCTGCAGAGGGGCAACACACGCCTTCATATGAGGCAGGTGGGATGGGTTCTGAGTGGGAGGCTCCAAGCTTAGCATTGGCACGCTAATGTCCCACATTACATCACTGAGGATATTAAATTCGGTCTCAGTGAAAAAATACTTTGCCTTCGATGATGCGAAGTCCTCACAAGACCTCTACAAGAAAGGAATTTGACACTGGACTTGTTTTGACATGAGAACTGGTCAAGGTGCAGAGAGAGCTTGAATGAACTACTGAAGGTCACACAGTAAATTAGTGGCTGATATAGGAATAAGCCCTGGAGGTGTTGTGTTTCATTTGTAAGATCATCACGCCTCTGATATTTAACTTACACTTAAACAGAAACCCATTTACCTTCCGCAGAGAAGCACTGCAATCACTTTTTCTCTTGCTAACATATTACAGACCTCACCTCTGCTATTTGTCAATGTATTTGGCTGAAACACACTGAAGCAGGCATTCCTTTCTTTCCAGCCAGTGAGGCCCAGATCCCCTCTCTTCCTGAAATTCTGCTGCAATAAATGTGAGTGCCACCAACAGTCATAGCAACTCTTTAATTGGGGTCATTCCCACCTTCCTCTTGACTGGAAGCACACAAGTGGCACAGCACCACTGTCACTTGGCTGCCTACGGGCTCTAGTCAACTCACAAACACAGCAAGGGACTTGGGGAGGCAGCAGCATGCTGCTTCCAGCAAAAAGAGGAAACGGGTTGTGGAGGAGGCCCTGGAGAGGTGGCCAGGTAAGCACTGAGCAGAAGCTGGTGGCGCTGAGGAAATACACAGGATGGAGCCATGTACGCGCCACAGGAACGGGCACAGGGTGAGGAGCACAAGACAGGATGAGAACAGGCAAGCGATGGTGAGAGCACGGAGGGCATGGAGGTGAGCAGGCACACTGCTGCTGCTGATGCAGGAGCAGAGAGTGAAACCTGGGAAATAACACGGGGAAGACTATCCTGCCATGAGTCACTATGAATGACATGAGCAGGAAAACTAGCTTTCATGTCATTAAAGTTGCTGAGGAGACATAACCGAAGCAGCAGCAAATGTTCATCAGCCAGGCAAAACTCTTCCGGGGGGGTTTATTCACAGTGTCACTGGCCTTTTGTGGAGCAGAGGTGTTCCACACAGAGGACTGTGGTTCAGCCTATGAAGATAGGAAAGCTTGAGGTGGAGGAAAGGTGGGAAAACAGAAGAGAACTGACAACCAAAGGAGGGGACATTATGTAGGTGAAAATTCATGTGTTTCTCTGCCTCTTAAAGAGCAGTGGGGGAGTTCAGGAGGATAAAAAAATACCGGGGATGTGATATCTCTAGGTTGAAAGAAATCCCCTCATACAGAACCTGGGATTGAAGAAGCTGGGTTTCATCCATCCCCTTCTTGTGCACCTTGGGCTAAGCCATGCTGTTTTCCTGTGTCCCAAGTCTCTCCTCTGCAGGAGGGATGACTGGACTTCTCTGCCACCAACAGGTTTGAAAGGACAGAAGTGTTACTGATTGCAAGGTGCCGAGTCACCGCTGGGACTAGGAACCAGTTTAGGACTGAGGAGTGAGATTGCACATGCTTGCTTTACACAAGATGTCCCCTCCTGCCTCTCAACAGCCCCCATTTCCCTTGTCTCCACCAGCACCCATCGATCTTTTCATCTGCACTGTCTGGGCAGCCTTCAGCTGTACCAAGAGCCCTTCTCTTTGCTGTCACCTTCTCATGAAGGAGCCCACAAATGTGGCCAGAAAAATCATAGACACTAACTCATTTAGAGCAACCTGGGCTGTATAGATTTCACCTACATTTTCTTCACACCGTGGGACCCAGAAGAGGACCATTTTCATCCTTTCTTATGTATTAGCAGGTGTTTTACGTGCTTAAAACAAATTATCATTTCAACAGGGGTTTTCCAAAGCTCTCGGCTATTGCACTGCCTCTGAGCCAGAATCTTTCCCAACCTGGAGATGTGCACAGTAGGTGATGGTAAAATGCAAAGCCAATGTTTAGATACAGGGTTGGTACCAGCTATTGCTTGACCAGAGGGCACGGCTGATTCATTAGGTTAGTTCACCATGTCTCCACTTTGCAGCCTGTGTCTCAGTGCCCCAGTTCCAGACTGATGGTGGCTCTGACGCCTGTGTATGGGTCACTAGAGATAAGGCTTTGATTTCTTTCCATTTCAGCAATTCATAGCTGACTGCATAAGCAGAGTCAGATACAAACCCATTGCCTGGATCACCACCTGCCTGTTCCAAATCTGGGTCACTGTGGCATTTAAAAACACGAACAGCCAACGCAGCCCTGCCAAGCAGAAGCAGAGAAGGAAAGCAAACATGAGAATTGCTTTTGATGTCAAAAGAGAAACGTACAGACACAAGAGACAGCAGGCTTTGTCTTTCTCCTGCCTTTAATTGACTTTGATGCTTCCTTCCCAAGGGTGTTGAATTTTAATTACCTCTTCCATGTGGATTGAGGAGCCCAAAAATGGCCTATGGCAATTGCATATCTGGCAGGGAACTCCTGGGGGGCTGCATCTTCTGCATTCTGGGACACTTTCTTCTGTTCAAGTGGCTGCAAAAGCAGCCTGGGGAGTGGCTCCCATGGTGACAATATTTTTCTTGTGTGTTTCAGGAATTACCCACATCCCCAGACTCCTCTCGCCTAGGAAATGACTACAGGGAGCTTCCCTCACTGGCCCTGGATGTCTCATAGCTTTGGTAGCTCAACTCATGGCTAGCAGTGTTTGCTGAGGTTATGAGACCCCAAGGCAAGTGCACTGCCTCCACTCTCCCATGGGTGATGCAGACCACCCCTGGGGCACAGGTGGACCAGGTGGAGAAGGTGAAGGAGGCCCTGTAGCTCCTGATATACTCCAGCACACAGCAGATATTAAAGAAGCCCTCTGGACCTCTTTCCTGCCTCCTGATCGCAGTGTGGGAGAAGAGAATCCTCTCCCATGCTGGAGCATCTGAGAATTGCTTGGGAGTCTCCTACTCCCAAAGGCAGGATATTCAGCAGCTGCTGGATGGCCCAGTAAAAAACGCAGCAACTTCTGCAAAACGTATCTGGATGTCAGCCATGTTAACCATGAGTGCTGCTCTCCCCTGGGGATACAACAGCTGCCCGCTGGAATAAACAGGAAACCATTTTATCCTCCGAGGAGCAAGAAAGGTGAAGGGGTCATGACTGCAAATTGTGTGTCTCTGGATTTGGGGCATGGAGCATGATCCACAAACAAACAGGTCTTCTGTTTTTTCTCATAGAGCAAGGACTGAAGTGCTGGGCTTCTGAGCTGGTTCTCTGACCTAATGTTACCCTTTTCTCCAGTGCAAGAGGCAAAAGAGCCAAAGTTCTGGTTTCTCCACTGAGGTTTTGGGAAGCAGTCAAATAGCATGGCATAGGGAGGCACTGCAGCCATACACCTTGGCCAGATCACGTAAAATTCACGTGCGGCTCTGTCTTGCCTGGTTCTGCATGACCACATGTGGTTGTTTTGTGTGGTCCTTGCTACAAATACATGGGCTTCTGCACTTCACCTTCCTACCAGTTGGTGAGGTTCATCAGGGAAAATTTTGAGGCCCTTTGGGATCAACTATTCTTGGCCTTTTTTGAGTCCTTATTTTTCCAGCCTCTTGGGAACAGAACAAATCTTACAGCAAATGAAGGCAGCCAGTGAGAATTTGCTTTTGCCCATGGAGTCCTCCAATTGCTGGGCTCCTTGTCTGGACTTCTAGGGCTTGTGTCATGCAGGAGGTCAGGTGAGCTGGGCCAAAAGGGGCCTTCTGACCTCAAGAACTCAAGTTTCAGTACAACTCAAGACTGAGGAAACTTCACTCTCTTTCCACATGATGTATCTATTACTGTAAGTTGCATCTTCACCTGAATACGGTACAGTGAAGTAACGACACAGTGTGGCAGTAGTGATGTTACTGTGGAAACCATGATATTTTAATACGATATTTTAATTGCCCGACTCAGGAGAAGCCAGGTCAGGTAAATCAAATTCCCCCATTGCAGCAACTGTGTGTTACTAAAAGATCTGGACCGAGCATCGGGTACATAGAGCCCTGCCACTGACCAGTCTGTGAGAGCCATGTGGTGTTGGGAAAACTGTTCCCCTCTTTGTGTCCTTTGGTTCTGCCCAAACCAGGCCCTTACCCTTCACCTGCTGGACCCACACGGGTACAAACCTCCCAGATTGGTGACAGTCTCTGCACTCCTGACCAGACCACCAAACACCTCCTCACTGCAAAATACAAATAGAAGACAACTGATAAAGTTGAATCTGCACCTTATTCAGATGAGAGGGTCTAGGATGGTGGTGTTACCTCTACGCTAGAGGAACTGTCAACTGCCACTCTAAAAACCATATAAATATCTCAAGCGCTATGTGCTTAACTCCATAGTCCTAGTGATATATTGAAGTTCGTTTTTATGACCACTTGTGACAGAGTTCACAAAGTACCAGGCGCAGTTTGACACCTGACAGATTCCATCAAGTGAAGTATTTCCAGAAAGCAGAGATGCCTACATTTCTATTTATAGATGCCTGTTTATACTGCAGAGGTGCTGGATGTTGATGAGTCCGTAGCATGTGGCCAGCTGTGGACAGACCTGCTTTCCACTCAGCAAGCAGTTCATGGGTACTTTGATCAACGCAGGCAGGATAACGCTCCTGCTTTCATTCTGGGGGTCCAAAGGCATGTGGCGCAAAGAGCATAGAAACCAGTGTTGCCTGGCTTTTCTGGCCAGACATCTGTGTGCTTTCTGGCCAAAGTGTCCACACAAGAGTCTGAGAGAAGGAAAAAAAAAAAGGTATTAGAAACAAAAAGGGGCAGTGAGATGAGGTAAAGATCAAGAACAGGGAGAGGAGGTGGAGCATCTCAGCTGGATGAAAGCTGAAGGGCAGGGAGGAGAGGAATAGCCAAGGAGCAGCAGATGGTCCAGGGAACATTTTCTGATGCATGTCCCTTGGTGTCCTCTTCCCAACAGGCAGCCCTGAGAGCTGATCCAGCATGTTATACTCCTATGTCCTGCCTGCCTGTGAAGCCAGCAGGCTTGAAAACAGAAGTAAGTGGGAGGCTTGTGCTGAATGCTCTGCAAGGTAGGCGGGGACAGACCACATTGGCCAGGGAAGGGGAATAGGAGGGAATGACCACTCAGAGGAGAAAAGAGAGCAGGCATGAGGCATGTAGTGGGATGGAAGAGGAGAAAATGGACTGGCCGACATTGCTGGGTGAAACCTGCAACAGAGGTGTACAGGAAGGAGCTAAGGGTGTTTTGAAGGCAAAATGGGGTGAAGAGCAGCAGCAGGCACTTGTACATCACAACTGTGGGAGAATGAGTAGTTTGGGATTGGGAAAGAACCTATTCCATAATTAGGGGATGCAGGACTAAAGGACTTGAAACTCAGCATAAGACATCCTCACCCAGCAGACCACATCATAGGCACCCAGAACCATGACACTTGTGCCATTCTGCAGAGTGATGTCATGGCTGCATGACATTGCTGCATGACATTGCTGCACCATGGTCTCTCTCCCAGAGACTTCTCCCTTTGTCTTTTTTTCTTTTTGTCTTCTCCTTACACTGTCCAGAGCAAAGCACTCAGATTTCTCTGCCTCCAGGAGATCAGTTCTCAGCCTGGTGAGGGCTGGAGAGGTCCTAGAACGCGTTAACGTCATTTATGTCAGCAGGTAAACTCTGCCAGTGAGACTGGGCAGAGCCAAACAAACAAACAAACAAACACTTGTGCCAAACACTACACAAAATCATGGCAAGAGGTGGTCTGTGCTCCAGAAAGGTAGTTATCCAGCACAGGCAAAGAGATGACGTTGCTTGCTCAACTGGCCTCGTAAGTCAGTAGCAGAAAGTGGGGAGGAGCCCCAGCTTTTTTCGTCTGGGGTCTGTGCTTCGTGGACCATCTCAGATAATTTTTCACATTGCCATATCAGCATATTCTGCTTGCCAGTGTTTATCTCACATCCTTGAGCAATAGCCCTCAGGACGCTGCAGTTCTGTTTTGTTTTATTTTATGCAGGAAGTGACACTCACAACACGTTCAGAGTTTATGTTGCTGCATTGCAACAGCTCTCATCCTACAAGGAGATGGAAGAGATCCGAGTGGTGGAGATGTGATGACTGAGCTTTGCTGGATTTTACAGTAGTAGAGCTCCATTGACATTTCCACAGATATATTCTGAGGAGCCTGATGTAAGAGAAAAGAGAATCAAACCTAGGGAAGCTAGGATGACCAAAAAAAAGACACTTTCATCAGGAGGATGACCAATCCGTTATCAAGTAGCTATCATTTGAGGAAGAATCTTCACCAGGACCATCAGGACCCACTAAGCAAGCAGGTATCACCAAGCATCTACCTAACTGAGAACTGTTGTTCCTCACAAAATTTCCATCTGCAGTGCAATGTTCAAAACAAGCCATTACTAATCAATGATCTCAAATTTCAAGGTAATACCAGAGTTGTGCACATCCCAGCTCCACTTCTTGCAACAGAACTGCATACATTAGTTGCTAAACAACGTTGTTTTAAGCCGTATGTACACTTACATAACCACGTACCATATAATAAACATATTTCTTAGCACAAAGAGATCAATCACTCTGATCCCCATCATGGAAATACACCTTTGCTTCCTATCATATAATTAAAACAATTGAAAAAAAACAACCCCAAAACAAACCAAAAAGAATTTCCAACCTCTGCATCTGTCAACGCCCAGCATAGCTTGATGCTCCTTGAGGTGATGGCTCTTTCAAATCCTGTGAGCACCACACGACCACCACTATCAGACAGCAGTCGAAATCCAGCCATGCGCTGCTCCTTCAGAGCAAAGATCATGGGCAAAGGTGGAGGAGGAAGGGAAGGGAACAAGAAGAGTGATGGAAACATCCCTCTGCATTGTTCCCCTCCCCAGTTCCCTTCTCAGGACACTCCCCACCCAGCCCTTCTTCATCACTGGGTGCTCTTTCCAAGCCTGCAATGGGAGGCTTGCAGCATCCTCCAGAGGCAGCAGTAACAGCAGGCTGTGGGTATTGAACCCATACTTACCTCCCTGTTAGCTTTGCTCTTACTGCACCTCTGGAAGTAGGACCATAGACAGACAGGTACTGCCAGCAGCTCCAAAGCAAATCAGAGGTGCTGGGGGAGGGTTGCAGGGGCTGAGACCTGTAGGACCAGTTACTACAGCACTGCATGGGCTATGGCAAGTGGCAGGAAAACAGCCATAACACCATGCTGCTGCTTTAGGGCCATGTTGACCCTGCTTTAACGGGCCACCTTCTAATGCTGCAGTATCAAGTGCTTGACCGGGGCACAGGAGCTTGTGAAGGGGGCAGGATGCTTTCAAACAGGAATTGGCACTTTTGAGAACTTCAGTCTCCGGGTGAGGATGTGGCTCTGTTATTTCCACATTCTCTTATTCCTCCTCCATGGAGCTGATCCTTGCCACAAAGCAGCAGCTCAGGGAAGTTGCATCCTTCTCTTATCCCAGACCTGCCTCCCAGCCAGGGAGTAGTGTGGGGAGAGAAGGCATCTCTTTTTTATTTAAAAGGGAAAAGAAGGGTGCCCACTTTTGTCTGTGTTGCTTGCTCCGAGAAGAGCTGTGAGGTGCTGGACACTTGCAAAAATACAGGGCAAAAATATCTCTGGGGCGAGATTTCTGGGGACCTATCACTGCTTATCCGATTTTGGGCCAGCCTCCTTTCTGCTCCAGCCTCCCACAAAGATCAGCCCCACCCAAAAAATTGGAGAATGAAGAGCAGAAGGCTGTTTTTCCAATGTGCAGCCGGTCTGACGAGGGCCACCACCCCCCTAGCTGCTTCAGACAGAACTCTGACCCCATAAGCACCACAGCCACACCAGGAGTGCACTGTGCATCTCCCAAAATACCCACACAGAAGCAAAGAGGGATGCTGTTCAGCCCCACCAAAGGTTGCAGTGGAGTCCAGACCTCCTGCGACAGCTGCCAGGCTGGGTGCACCCCACACCTTAGCCCAAAGGGTACCCTCGGTTTCCCCTTTCGGAGGCAGCACGGTGTGCAGCGCCGCAGCCAAGCATCCTCAAGGCTCTGGTACCCTCTGCTGGCCCTGAACATTTCTTCTGCTAATGAAGCCTCTCGCGGATGTGTCTCTCCAGACTCGGCAGCAGCCCCTCCTGGCGAGTAGGGCATCCCTCTCCGAGGCTGGAGCATGCAGCTCTTGGACATCATGCTGCATCCCCGTCCTCACCTGACACTGCTCTACCCCACTGAGGCAAGTGGGGGGCTCTGCTCACACCCCCAGCAAGGCCTTCACCAAGCCCTTCAGAAGGGGGGACAAGCAGAAAGCAGGGAACAGCAGGTAGTTTCTTTCATTGCTGCTGGCAGACAGGGAAGGCAGCAGCCTGCAAGCAGTGACTAGGTAAGGTGCCTCCCACACCACTGAGCCCAACCGGGCAGCCTGTGCCAACAAGATTTATGTCTTAACAGACAGGTCAAAACCTGAGCAAGAAATGAGTTTCTGCCTTCAGGGCTGCTAGTGCTGCCCTGAGGAAGTTCCCAGGGTGGGCACAGGGCAGTGGGTAACACAGGGCGAGCAAGAGGCAACCAAAATCCTGCACCACCTTCAAAGGGGGAAAGGAATACATCCCCTCTGTCCCTCTGGGCAGCAAAAGACTGCAGGCTACCAGTATCAGTTTTTATTTTAATACAAACTAAAAGCTTCTGGAGTTCAAAGAAACATCAACATGACACAGTGACAGAGCACCCAAGGGGAACCCTGACCACCCCCAACCCTGGGTCAAGAGGAAGGCCCTGGGCTGTTTGGGTCCTCAAGGAAAAGCTTCTTCCAGGAGCATGCTCTGACCTCACAGGGCACTTTGCCTGCACGTGGGCCCATGTCAGGCACAGCAGTTCCCTCCACACCTGTGGGATGGGGAGGTTACTTCATGCGGTAGAGGACTTTCCGTTGCATGCGGTGCTGGATCTCACCCCGCCGCAGCATCAGCTGCAGCACCTTGTAGATGGCATGTTCTGGGTATTTCTGGAAAAGGAGAAAGTAGGGGGAGATGAGCTGGCAGAGGAAAGCTCAACAGAGCCCAGCAGCAACCTGCAACCACTGCTAAAGCCCGGCTGTGCCTCTCCAGAGGAAGCCCAGTGGCACCAGGCATTGATGCTCCTTTACCCTTTTACTGTTTCAGGTGTGACTGCAGTCAGTTGCACAAATCAAATAGTTGTGGTTTGAAGGGTAGGAAGCTGACCTACCTAAGCAGCCCCAAACTTCAATGCGTTTGCAGAAAAATGAGTTCTCACCTCACTCCCTTTAAACTCTGCCGTCACATTGCACACCACTCCCCACAAACAACTTCAAAAGCAGGTATGACCAAAATGTTCTCCAGCCACCTACTGGGGAATGGGTTTCACCCCCCAAGTGACAGCCTGCAGTCCCTAGTTTCACCACCCAACTCTCCACCGGGTCCCTGGCCCACCTGCCGCATGAAGTCCTGGACGATGCTGTGCTCAGACACCTGAGAGCCGATGGCAAAACGGCGCTTGAGCTGCTTCTCAATGCGCGAGAGCATCTCTTGGTCCTCCTGTGTTGTGAAGCCTTCTGCCCCTGGAAGGAGAGACTGTGTGAACTCCCTATGCCACCCAGACATCACTCTCAAAGCCAGAGTGCCTGTCTCCTGTGTCTCCTACCACACCTGCATGTCTCAGAGACTGTAGGGAACTCATAAGTAAATTCATCATCAAAGGCTATGGAGCATCAAAGATACAGCTGAATGCGGATCTGGCTACGGGACCTTCCTTCAAACCCCAGCACCACACTGCCTCCCAAAGAAACATTGTCCCCACCCCCACAGGGAGAGATGTTAGAGGAGAAACAGTTTGGGGAACCACCTTCAGCACTAGACTCTGCCCTTGGCACCACAAGTGGCCAGACCATCCCTCCCTTGTCCAGCACAGGTGGAGACCCTTGGTGTTATTTGTCATTGCCCTTGCTGTAAGCCACAGCCATGACAGCCCGTTGCTGCCACAGGCATTGCTTTGCTTTTGCTCAGAAAGTAGGTCCAGCATCTGCCCAGGGGGCACCTGGTAGCACCCCCTGCCAGCCTAGTCCTGGAAAGGGAGCTCATCTCTCCTTGCCCAGAATGTCCCTCCTGCCCACAGGACAAAGCATCTGCCCCTCACCTGACAGGCTGCCCGACATGGCTGCATCAAGTGTGGACACCTGGAAGAGCCGCAAGGCCTCCTCAACATCTGCTTCGGAGGCAAAGGGCTGAAGCTTCATCTTTGCCAGGGACTCAGCAATGCGTACGATGGCCTCCAGCTGCCTGCAGGCAAAGATGGTTTCTGCTTTCATACTGCAGCTCAGAGGGGTCATCTTCTGCTCAACCCCTGACACACCCTGTGGCACCTCTAGTGTCACTCTGTTCACAGAGTGTTCCCACTATCCCCCTTCCTTAGCTACCCCAGGTGACACCCAGTGATATAACCCCAGTCCCAGGGGTTTCAGTGGGGTGAGGTTGCTCACCGGACAGTGATGGGGATGCTGGAGCGGCGGTCACTCTCCTGCTCATGCTGGCGAGTGCCGCTTCGCATCAGGATGTAGCGGTTCTTCAGCTTCTCTGCTGCTGCTGCTGACAGCCGAGGGCCACATTTCCTGCAAAAGGGGACAGGAGCTTGAGGGGACACTGCTGGGGAAGGTCCCCATGGCAGGAAGGTCCCTGGACGACACCCCTTGCTTCCTTGGGCCATGCTGTGGCTTGCTCTTGCAAGCTCTTGCTTGCCTTTTTTCAAGGCAAGAGTTAAAAAACAGGTCACCGAAACAGAGCACTTGCAAATACTAGCTGCGTGCCTGGTTCGCTTCTCACCACGGCCTCCCACCCTGCAGCCCAGCCACTGCCAGAAAGTCATGCCTCTCACTCACGTTCGACAGAAGGAGATGAGCTTCTTCAGCTTGTTCAGCTCAATCTCACCCTCCACAGCCTGGGTTTGTGTCAAGGCACTCACATGTAAGGACATCACGTGCTTGGCCAGTGTCTAGGAGAGCAGAAGGGAGTCAGGCAGCAGGAACCCCCCTCTCTTCCCCTCCCAATAAATAAGGCACCACAAGTCCCAGCTGTACCCACATGCCTGAACTCACCATGTCTCTCTCCTCATTGTGCTCATCCTTGACAATGAAGATCATGTCAAACCGGGACAGGATGGTGGGCATAAAATCAATGTTCTCCTCGCCCTTGGTCTCATCCCAGCGCCCAAACACAGAGTTGGCAGCTGCCAGCACTGAGCAACGGGAATTGAGTGTGGTTGTGATTCCTGCCTGTGAGGGGAAGGAGAAATGGATGGGGTCAAGACCATATCCATGTCGCAGCAGGCCTAGAACCAGGCTATTAACTCTAGTGAAAGGTCCAAAGTGGATTGCAAGGACTCATCCTCAACCACTTGCATTTAAATAAAACCCCTGAAGTAGCACCCAGTTGCTCTGTAACGGTTCCACACTGGAGTAGGATCAGCATAGGAGCTACACAGGGCTGGACCTACGTGTCCTCCTGGAGGAGGACTGGCTTCAGCTGAGAATGGAGCACTGAGTAACATCATTTAAAAACTCCTGTCAAGGACAAGGACACATAAGACCTCACTTCACACCTGCGATGTGAACCAGAAACTGGACGGCTGGGGCTGAGCCCCCCGTGACAGCCCTGTGGGCAAAGCACAGGTTTGCAGGTAGCAGGGCAAGTGCAACCAGCGAGAAAAAGCCGTGGTGGGTCCTCTGTTACCAGAAACTGAACAGCCATGGGGTGAGCCAGAGCAACCAGAAGGGAGCAGAGGTGCTACAAAAGAAGGCTGAGTAGTGGAAATGAAGAGAAACTGATTTGAGAGAAGACCTGGCACCAGGATATCACACAGGTTCTGTAGATTTTCTGAGAGGATGAAGAGCAGTGGGAAGCAAGAAGAAAAACAGTAACATCAGGCTGTGACACAGGGACATCAGCAGAACTACTAAATCTAGAGAAGCAGAGGACAGGCAGGGCAGTGGTAGCTTGTTGCAGTCCTGCCTAAGTTCAGGTTGCTTAAGTGAAGACAACCCAAAGCCTACAGGCAGGACTGCCCAGTCTCAGATCAGAGAAACCAGTAACCATTGAAACCACTGCCTAGACTCTACAATGGGCAATTCTGGCAAAAGATGCATGACCACTGGTTGCTGGGCTCTCAGAAACCCCGTGGCAAATCACGCTCCCACCCTGGTACAACATGTATCAGCAGCTCACCTTAGCAATGGAGATGGTCTGCTGCTCCATGGCCTCATGAATGGCCACGCGGTCATCCTCCCGCATCTTCTCATCCAAGGTGGAAGAAACAAGGAGGAGAAAAAGTCATCATCAGTCACCTTTGCTGGACCTCAGCTACACACCCACTGACACTGGCCCTCAAGGTAAAGCTCTGTGAGGATCTCTACCCAAGATGGAACCAGAATTTCCCTGCAGCCCCATTCCTTGACCTTCCCCAAAAGAAAGTCAGGCAGCCTCAGGAGAGTCATTCTTTCTCCCGCAGCTCTGGGCTTTCCAGGGAGAAGCTGGCAGCCCAAGGGCTCTCTTTCCCAATCCTGTGCAAGTAAACCCCATGGGTACCTTGTCGAACTCATCGATGCACACCACTCCCCCATCCGCCAGCACCATGGCTCCTCCCTCCATGAAGAAACTCCTGGAGGAAGGGTCGCGGATCACCGAGGCCGTCAAGCCGGCAGCGCTGCTGCCTTTCCCTGAGGTGTACACCTAGTAGCATGCAAGACAAGGAAGGGACAGCATGTCAGCCGCCGTGATGGAGCCCACCGCTCCAGCTGGAGGACGAAGGACCCGTGGCACTGCAAAATCCAGAGCTGCTGGAGGAAACACGAGGACCCACTGGAAAACCTCTCAGCAGATGCCAAAAGCAGACCTGCTGGATACAGAGCAGGACTGTGGCCTAGTCCCAGGCCTAAGCAGCTGTGACACGTCGGAGGGCTTGCAGACATACAAATACAGGTATTAAGTACAGAACAGGGAGTGATTCATTGTTTGATGGGCTGATGCATTAGCTTTGTTTTCGCCCTGAGGGAACAATGGAGTCAGAGGCTGAGTTTAATAGAGACTACAAGAAAACACAGCTGAAAATATAATTTCATGCCTGGGCTCAGCCTGGAGGTCCGTGCCTGAGAGGCAGTCAACTTCATTTGTCCTGACCAGTCAGCCTCTCCACTGATCAAGTCTCAACAATAAACAACAGCACCAGTCACATCTTTGGACGACTGCAAACAGCCTGGCTTGTACAATAACGAAAGGCACTACCTGCTTCCCTTTCCCTCCCTCATCCTTCACCCTGCACCCCATCTCCTTCAGGCTAGCCATAGAAACGGCAGTTTGCACCTCTCCCAGCCAGCCTAGCTGTGGATGCATGGGCAGGTATCTGCTGTGACCATGGTATGGTTTTCAGTGCAAGGCAAGGAGCATAAGGAAGAAGAGACCTGCACTACAAGTGGATGCATCAAACCACCTACCCCAATGGGTGAACACTTTTCAACGAACTTCAGCAGCTGGGATTTGGCTGTGCCGGGGTCACCCAGCATCAGTAAGTTGATGTCTCCTCTGCGGGTCAGCCCATCTGGGAGCCTGGAGTGACAGGGTGGAAAGAAAAGAGGAAGGAAAGATGGTGAGCCTTTATTTTGATAACAGAGCATTGCTAACAAGTGGCAAGGGCTGGCAGCACCACCAGAAGACTGTATAAGGTCTTTGTGCCATGAATGACTACCCTGCCACCACTCTCTCTACCAAGCCGACTTTTCCCCACCTCTTGCGAGAGCCTCCAAATAAAAGGCAGGCAATGGCTTTCTTGATATCGGTACTGCCATAGATGGAGGGCGCGATGCTCTTGGCAATGGTCTCATAGACGTTGGGCATGGCAGCAAGGCGACGAAGTTCCTCCTCTTCTTGAGGGGTCACTGAACCAGCAAAGCTGTGTCCTGCACAGGGATGAGGATAACGACACAACACTGAACAAATGGATGTTTTAAAGTAAATGACACTACTTGCCCCACTCCTGCTACCACCAAAATGCTTTCTTGAAGATCATGCCAAGTGCCACCAGGTGGGAAGGGTGGAGAGGGCAGGGATTTGCTGTCCCAGCAAAGCAGGCTGTGCTCTTGGAGGCTGGTATGAAAAAGTAAGGATCTTAGGCAAAGCAGTGTTGGAGGAACCAAAGGGAGAATTACAGTCAGGACCATGTTTTAAATACATAGCTCAATTTTATCCATTGACTTCAGCTTGGATCTTCAGGATGGCTTACCAATTCCCACTCAGATCAATAAGATAAAAGCACTTAAATACCCTGGAGGACTCAGGCTGAAGCCTCTTCATTTAATATCACTTAGAAAAAGTCATACAGGACATGACTATAGAGCATCCAGGGCAAGTTAGACCCCTGGACTGGCTTGAACTTTCTGCTATACAAGCCGAAGAGCTATGATTTCATTCAGTCCTTGCTGAGGGACCACCTTGGTAAGTAAGGGGGCACTCCCAACACCGGGCTACCAATACAGACCAGGCAGGCACACCAAGAGCAACCCTCACCTGAGCCCTCCACATCCACCTGAATGCCCACCACACGGATGTAAGCACTTCGGATGCCCACGCCCACATTGTCACGGCTTCTGTTCTTGCTCTGGGCAGACTTCTTGATGGAGTAGATGCCCATGATAGTGACTCTGTTCCCTGGGACAACTTTGTCACACAGATACCTAAGAAGAGAAAGGGGAAAGCAGAGGTTGGTAGCAGGGGAAAGAATGGCACCAGCAACACCCACTGGCCCTGCAGGGTAAGGGTGGGGAGACCACACTGGTACCTGTCGCAGTACAGCTGCAAGTGCCGGGGCATCTCCCCGTGCGGCACAGCATCTGGGGACTCCTGCAGCTTCAGGACCTGGAAATCCACACACTTGCACTTATCTGGCATGATGAAATAGGGGTCCAGCGGGCACTTTGGGCGGCCGGCTTGTTCTCTGTGCAGAGAGATCAATCAGGGAAGGCTGCTGGCACTCAGGAGCCACCCCTGGGAGCACCCCTGTAGAGGGCACAGTGGTGACAGAGCCCAGAGCAGCCACCCCTCTGAGCGCTGCCCAGCAGTCACACAGGGCCAAACCAAAGGCTCACCAAGCCTTCTGTCTTGTCTTCAACAGCTGCCAAAAGCAGGGATGAGGACAAGGCAAAGACGGGGTGCTACTTGCCTGAATAGTCTCCCTGCATCCCCCTTCTGCCCTGCTAGCTAAAAGCGTGGAGGAAGGTAGTTCATTAATTATGCGGAAGGTAACAGTATAGACTCGGCGACACAGCAGGGCATTTTTCTTTATAACCTCATGCACAAAGCAATCGTTAAGGGTTTTCTGGTGAGGAAGCAATTAGCAATGTGACAAGGCTGCCATCAACCTCTCAGTCTCTCAAGACATATCTGCCTTGCTAGACTACAAGCTCTCTGAGACAAGGAGCACCTCCACGTCCTGTTGCTGCCTCAGTACATCACTACTGACACCTGACTCCACACAGTCAGGGACAGGCTTTTGGGAAGGGTAACACGAGAGTGCAGATGCATTGTGCAGTCAAGGATCAGGAGCCAGGTGCTGTATAGACTACAGACAAGAATGATCCCTATCCCAAAGACCTCAAACTGCATTAAGGTGCAGAAAATAAATACTGGCAGACATGAGCTAAAAGGCACAACCCACTAGGATCAGTTGGCACGAGAGCTGCAGCCTAACCCTCACCGTATGCATGGGTATCTAGGGTTGTAAAGTGTGATTGAAGAGTTAGTAGCAAAGCATCCCTACAGAAGGTAACACAAAACAACCCCTTGGGGAGGGGGAACATATAAGCAAGAAGTTTGTTTGAAAAGTATAACAACTTAATAGGAAGTCAGGACACCAGCTTAAGGCAGCATTATGGGATAGCTGGAGGCAGGACTGAACCTTTAGGTACAACAGGCAAAGCATCCTATAGGTATAACACACTCCCCGGTCATGGCCGCTCAAGACTGCGCACAGCACTGGTCATGAGGCATCACGACCGTGGTGACCACAGACAGATGGATGGAGCTAAAACCTGCCAGCCATGGGTGCACAAAGGCACAAGGCCAACGTGAAGGAAGGACACAGAGCAGCGCAGATGCTTCTGCCTTGTGCAACAGGCTGCTGACTCTATCCAGCAGACATGGGATGGAGGGGGAGCAGGAGGAGGGGACGCAGCCTTTTTTACCCCACCAGCCCGCAGCAAGCATCCCCATGTTCAGTCCTTACGTGTTGCATTTCCTGGGAAGAGCG
>NW_010424063.1:330-2394 GCF_000710305.1 Buceros rhinoceros silvestris | reverse complement strand
TGCCCCTCCAGGCCGGGGCGCACTGCAATGTTGTTGATGGTGTTGCGGCAGCTGCGGCACTGGATGGCTATTCTGGTGGCTTTGGCTCGCACTGGGGTTGCCGCAATTACGATCCCAGGGATCTTCACAAGGTGGGACATCTGGTCAGACTGAAAGGGACAAAGTGAAAGGAAGGTGAGAAAGCCATCACTGGAGGTTGGATGTGAAACTAAAGAAGTTAAAGAAACACAGTTCTTTCTTAGCTACACTTCCCACATTCATGGGACTAAGGTACCAGAACAAAAAAGCCTGCACAGTGTCACTCTTTTGCTCTACAGTAGTAGAGGAATGCTGCATGACTTAAGCCATGCTGACTTCAAAGCAAAACAGAAAAGGACAAAACATTACATACAGATCATGACTAACAGCAATAACTTCCCTGCAGCAGGAACCAGCAGTAACGGTCCTTTGCCAGCAGATTTAAGTTGCAGAGTATCCCTGCTTGTAAGTTACTAGACCTCCGTTTTCCTACAAGGTTGGATGGGAACAACAACATTTCCTCTCCCAACGAAGAGCTCTCCACAGTCTATGGGAAGAGAAAAGCTGACACGTGCTGCTGGAGTGTGCATAGCAGGAGGGAGGTTAACATGTCCTGAACTATGTAATCAAGTACCAAGATCTCCCCTGCAATCACAACCGGGCACAAGCAAGCCCTCCACTTGCTGCTCAGACCTGCAGTGGGTTTATCTCACCTTCAGGCTGCGGATGTTGGCTGCATTGGCATCTGATCTTAGCATGACCTGGATGTCTTGGAGAGTTTCTTCTCCAGAAGGACGAGGACGGGTGACCTCATCTGCGACTTCTTTTGCTGCTTCTTCCAACTACAAAGGAAACAACTGGGTGGTTATGTGCATACTACAATGTATCATCAGGGCTGCTCTCATGATATGACAAGGTCAGCACTCCACATTGCCAATCTTCTCCATCCTTACCAGCTGCAGGTGCTCTGCTGGTTGCTTGTACAGATAGTCAGCGAGATCTTCGTCAAAGCTGGCCAAATCCTCCATCTCCACCTCCACCCAGTACTGACTCAGATTATAGTGCCGTTTAAGCTCATCCCTGGAAGGCAGCAAGCAGTAAAGGTTTGAGGGCAGGAAGCACCAGTCACCCACAATGACCTTACGACAAGCAGAAAGCAGGGAAGGCAGGTTCTGCAGGGAGTCCTTGGTCTGCAAAGCAAATGGGGAAAATCAGGAGAGTGCCAAGAGAAGAACAGGTGGACCAGGGCAAATCTTTCACCCAAACCAGCTTTGAAATGTGACATAAGACCAGAGGCACCAGTGCTTACAGTGACAATGCAAAGTATAGCAGTAATTGTTTACTGCAGTTACACAACCAAATAGGCAATTAGAAAACTTCTACACAGGATAATACCTATTATAGCTAAAACACAATTTTGTAAAAAGCAGCAATACCATAGCAGGCAATGTTCTCCTTCAAAAAGCCACAGTGCACAAAATTCAGAGATGAAAGACTGTCCCAGCCATTAAATGACACATCTCTGTGTTCTCTCATGCTTGTGCCTCCGAGCTGCATAGCCAAAGGGATGGCCAAGAGACCTTCACTGCCTCAGAAGGCACACATAGATGGTGCCGTGCTGATTTTAATGGATACACACAAAACTCCAGACCAGAAAGCACTAGAACTTGAAGACAGGCCTTGAATTGCAGAACTAGGTGCAAGCCTGGCAGGGCAGATTCCTCTGTTGCTACCTCTGCCACTGGCTGGCTGCCTGAAAATTTGGGAGAATGCTAGACCTCTGTTTTCCTACAAGGTTAGATGGGAACAACATTTCTTATCCCAACGAAGAGCTCTCCAGAGCCTATGGGAAGAGAAAAGCTGACATATGCTGCTGGAGTGTGCATGGCAGGAGGGAGGTTAACAGCACACTGGATGTGCAAAGACGGGCAGAGAAGGCACAGAAGGAGAAAAGGGGTCACACCAGCACCTGTATTTGAAGGTAAAGCCCGTCCGGTCCGTGCCCACCCGGTACTGCCGCAGAAACTCCTTGAACCGCTTCTGCAG
>NW_010424063.1:0-224 GCF_000710305.1 Buceros rhinoceros silvestris | reverse complement strand
TCTTGCACGCCGTCCTGCGGCTGCGACTTCCGAACCTGCCCCTCGTCCACCGACGCATCGCCTCCAAAACTGTCGCTATAGTAAATGCCGGGGTCGTCAAAGCCGGACATGGCGACTGCCGGTCCCCTGCGGGGGTGGGGGGAAGCGAGACCGCACGGTGAGCCCCAACCACCTCTTTCTCCCCCACACCAAATGTCCCACGGGATCCTTCACCCCCGCCCCCG
>NW_010424062.1:0-2478 GCF_000710305.1 Buceros rhinoceros silvestris | reverse complement strand
ACAAACAGGAGAACATTTCTCAAACTGCTACACCAATTTCCTCACATAGACCAAATCTTGATAAGATGATAGCAACAGGTGAAACAAAAAATTACGTGCTTTAGATCACCAGATAGTCTCTGTAGTACTTGGAGGTGAGAGACCTTTCATTGGAAAGTAATTTTTGTCATTGATATACAAGATCCCACAATCTTTCTCTGTTTTTATTTTGTAGTGTTTTACATCTATATATCTGGGATCAGGTACACATCTCAGGTTTAAATTATTACCGTATAATATTTAAGACAGGCCTGAGACATGGGCTTTTGCAAGCCAAGTGCAAGGTCCTGGAGCTGGGTTGGGACAATCCCTGGTATCAATACAGGCTGGGGGATAAAGTGTTTGAGAGCAGCCCTGCAAGGGAGGGCTTGGGGGTACTGGTGGATGAAAAACTGAATATGAGCCAGCACTGTGCATTTACAGCCCAGAAAGCTAGTGGCATCCTGAGCTGCATCAAAAGAAGACTGGCCTGTAGGTCAAGGGAGGCAATTCTTCTCCTCTACTCGACTCTGGTGAGAGTCCAGCACTCCAGCTCTGAAGTCCTTATCATAGGAAAGACGTGGACATGTTGGAGCAGGTCCAGAGGGTGCCACAAAAATGATCAGAGGAATGGAACACCTCTGCTATGAGGACAGGCCGAGAGAGTTGGAGTTGTTCAACCTGGAGAATGGAAGGCTCTGGGGAGACCTTAGAGCATCCTTCCAGTACTTAAAGGGGTCCTACAGGAAAGATGGGGAGGGACTCTTTTATCTGGCCGAGTAGCGATAGGAGGAGTAACCATTTTTAACTGAAAGAGGGTATATTTACATTAGGTTTTAGGAAGAAATTCCTTCCTGTGAGGATGGTAAGACACTGGAACAGGTTGCCAAGGGAGGTGGTAGATGCCTTATCCCTGGAACTGTTCAAGGCTGGGTTGGATGGGGCTTTGAGCAAACTGGTCTGGTAGAAGGTGTCTCTGCCCACGGCCCTGGTGTTGTAACTGGATGACCTTTAAGGTACCTTCCAACCCAAACAATTCTATGATTCTAAGAATTTGGAAATACTGGTAGATTGGACGGAAGAACTCAGGACATCTGTGCACTCAGAGATTACATCACTTTCTCACCACTGTTTCTACTAATGCTTGTATTGACACACTATAGTGTTGGTCTCCTTCTGAGGTATCAAAATGAATAGGATTAATCCTAGTTTTTCTAGGTGTTTCTGTAGTAATGTTTTTTCTTGAACTTGTGTGAAGATGGCTAATGAATAGAACCAAGAAGATTAAAGCAGTAAGACATAGAGTAATTGAATTTGAGGAAGGATTTTTGCAAAATAGTATTTTTGAAGAGTTGCCAGTAGCAACAGTAGTAAGAAAGGAGACATATTTTTGCTTTAGTGGTTGAAAAGGTTTAGTGCCTTTCTCCTATTTCTCAATCCAACTCTTAATTGCATTAGAAATTTAAAACGTAGATTTCTTCTTGAGTACCCCTTTTCAGGATAAGATTAGGTCATCTCATTCTTACCCTCCTATTTGTGTACTATATTGTCCTTTCTCACCAAAATGAATAATGAATCAGAGACAGTGCTGTAAGAGCAGTAGCTTTCAGTGGCAGTAAGCCACTGAAATAGTTCAGCTGTTACATGGAACTTTATCCTGCACTTTATGTCAGCACCTTTAGTGCTACTACTTTAACTCAGTATCTCTGATTTTCAGATTGTTCTGCATTTATTGTTTTGCATATTATTTTCTATTTACTATTTCTGTTTTCTGATGCATTAATTTAGAGAAAGTAATGGAACTAATTTTGTCAGTCTATCATGCTGCTTCTTGCTCCAGTTTTTCAGTTTGTGTACACAGTACAGTAAGCCATTTAAATTCATTTATATAGTGAATGGTCTAAATTAAAACTTATAAGAATAACTGTGAGATGACTCAGACTTCTGCTTCTGTGCTTTTAATACAGTATGAAACACCGATTTTGATAAAACTACCTCGCTATTGCAAAAGTAAATGAAATGGAAGACATCCTGATGTATAAAGCATATGGTTTCTAGGGCTAAACCTCCATTGTTTGAGTATGATAGCATAATGTTTTTGTATATTGATGGGGGATACTTGAACTTTTACATATCAGTTGCAAAGCTGCAGGCTGTCACATGCGGTTACCATACTCAGCTGATGCACAGTAGCCTGAAGGAGAGCCCTAAGCCAGGATATTGGCAATATATGGATAGAGTATATATTGATGACCACAGTTCTTGTACTGAACTAAATTAAAACTCATTCAGTGATTCTTCAGGAAAATAATAAAATCTTTTCCTGAAATAAGCAGTTTTCAAAAGTGGTGAAAGACTAGCTTATTACCTCAGCTGTGTGACAGCCTTCTAAACCAGAATTTGCAGTAACTTAGTCTCAGGAAAGGATTAGGAAAAGGCTGAGGTGTTGAATGCCTTCTT
>NW_010424061.1:77795-82680 GCF_000710305.1 Buceros rhinoceros silvestris | reverse complement strand
TCGGACTTCCGCACCTGCACCAGGCAGCACCCCCTCCAGATTGCTGACTGCTGAGACCAGGCCTGGGAGCAGCCTGAGCAGGCTGTGTCCAGGCTGCCGGCTGCTGAGTTAAGCTGAAAGCCTGAAGGTGGCAAAACAACCTTCTCTCCTTTTCTTAGTTCCTTGGAGGTGCCAAGGAGCTTCAAAGTGAGCTTGCACTTCTGTTAGTTGGAGCTGAGCTGTGATGAGTTCAAGCAAGTTTGTTTCAAGGCTGCCTGGCTCTATAAGGAGAAAATGGCTTACTTGGCTTCTCCCTATTCTCCTCTTCCTTCCCCTTTTCTTATTTGCTTCACTCCACAGCTCTTGTTCTTTTCCTTCAGACTGCGATTCCTCATGGAGTTCGAAATCCTGCACCTGGTGAGGAACAGCCCCATGCAGTAGTATATGCTGGAGGCTGACAAGCTGGAAAGCAGCTTGGCAGAAAACGACCTGGGGGCATCCTGGTAGACACAAAGCAGACATAAGCAGACAATGTGCACTCGCAGCAAAGAAGGCCAGTGGGGTCCTGGGCTGCATTGGGAGGAGTGTTGCCCGCAGGTTGAGAGAAGTGATCCTCACCTCTAGTAAGTACTAGTGAGGCCACACTTGGAGAGCTGGGTACGGATCTGGGCTTTTCAGTACAAGAGAGACATTGATGTACTGGAGAGAGTCCAGTGAAGGGCCACTAAGATGATGAAGGGACTGGAGCATCTCTCCTATGAGGGAAGCATGAGAGAGCTGGGACTGTTCAGCCTGGAGAGGAGAAGACTCAAGGAAAACTCATCAATGTGTATAAATACCTGAAAGGAAGGTGCAGAGAAGATGGAGCCAGGCTCTTTTCAGTGGGGCTTACTGACAGGACAAGAGTCAATGGGCTGAAACACAGGAGGCTCCATCTGAATGTAAGAACACTTTCTTACTGTGAGGGCAAGAAAGCACTGGCACAGAGTGCCCGCAGAGGTGGTGGAGTCTCTGTCCTTGGAGATGTGAAAAAGCTGTCCGGGCCTGTTCTAGGGAGCCCTGCTTGACCCGGGCGCATTGGACAAGATGACTTCCGGAGATCCCTTCCAATCTCAACCATTCTGTGATTCAGTGATTCTTGCTTTGAACAAAACCTTTTTTCCCTTTTCGTGTTTGTATGCTGAATGGCACCCCACAATATCACCCAGGTTGAGGTGCTGGGTGCCTATTTCTCTCGCCTCTTGGTTTTCTACCTGTAAAAGGGAGATAAGATCTCCTACCTACCTGAGATAATTAGTTAATTAATATTTTTTTCCCACACTTTAAAACATGATGGGAGAAATATTTATCAAAATGCAAAAAACCAACAAGGCATGAGGTTAAAAATAGCTGAATGGTAATATAACTTACATTTGTGTGGAAAATAAGATCAACCTTACCTGTTATAGTTATCAATGTCAATAAATATCATCCTATCAATACAGGCTGGGGGATGAAGGGATTGAGAGGGACTTTGAGGCGAAGGACTGGTAGATGAAAAGCTGGACATGAGCCCTCAATGTGCACTCATACCCCAGAAAGCCAATTACATCCTGGGCTGCATCAAGATTGAAGCATGGCCAGCAGGTTGAGGGAGGTGATTCAGCCTCTCTACTGCGCTCTCATGAGATCCCACCTGGAGTACTGCGTCCAGCTCTGGACCCCCCAGCACAAAGCAGACATGGACCTGTTGGAGCAGCTCCAGAGGAGACCTCAAAAATGATCAGAAGGCTGGAACCCCTCTGCTATGAGGACAGGCTGAGAGAGCTGGGGTTGTTCAGCCTGAGAAGAGAAGGCTCTGCGGAGACCTTATTGCAGCCTTTCAGTACTTAAAGGAGGCCTAGAAGAAAGATGGGAACAGTCTTTTCAGCAAGAGCCACTTGCATTGAGGGGTTTTAAACTGAAAGGGAGGAAATTTTAACTAAATATAAGGAAGCAGTTTTTTATACTGAAGGCACAGGTTGCCTGGAGAGGTGGTAGATGCTCCATTCCTGGAAACATGCAAGGCTGTGTTGGATGGGGTCCTGAGAAACCTGATCCAGTTGAAGATGTCCCAGCTCACTGCAGGGGGGTTGACCTTTAAAGGTCCCTTCCAACCCAAAACATTCTGTGATTCTATGATATATTTTGCTTGAAAAACAGTTTTGGCTTCAAAATAATTGCAGTTTACTTGCTCTTGAAGTAGATGTGGAAGAAAAATCCACGACCTGAAAACCCTTAACTTGAATTTTTATAATCTTAAATTCCAATATTTTTGCATTTCCTCAAGCTGAATGATGACTTCGAGCTTCAGAGCTGAATTTTATGATGACAGAGCATGCAAACCCTGTAATGACCAGCACAGAGCTGATGAGGTAGTTCAACCCTGTCTTGTTAAATGTGCTGGAAAGGCTGAAAGAGCCCAGCTGATTTAAGATAGACAATTAGCTGCAGAAATGGATATTAAAGGACTGTTAATATCTAGTTGAATCCTCCTTGGCAGGGAAGATGGGCCAGATGCTGGACTGTTTTTTGTTTTGTTACTAGTTAATACTGACTAATCTTGCTGCTGATGACATTCTCCTTGAAGAGACCTCTTTTTGCATCTGGTTGGGGAGCAGTGCTGGTCTGTGTTGAGCCCACCTGGTCTTGAGTCAGTTCAGGGTGCCTCCTGGCTACCTCCAAAATAGTAGTTGGAGGTGAAAGATTTTGATTGTTTTTGCAGTGGATAAAGACAGAGCTTTGCTCCTGCCTGTTAATGGTGTGCATTTGATTTGTGGACTAACTATCTTCTAGTGACTAGTGCCAGACTAGAAGCGACTGGAGTGCAAATGGCTGCTTTCCTAGTTCGTGGCTGTGGACTATGTCATGCAGCTTTGTACTGTGAAATATAGGAAACCAGGCTTAGCCAAAAGTGAGTTGCTTAGCAAGACGCTTGCTGTCATACATATTAGCCACAGCTTTTGCCTCTTGGAGTGCTGTCAGCAGAGAGCTATCTATTGCATTAAATGTCTAGTGCCGGTCGTGATCTAAACTGAAAGCGAGAAGATTAATCACTCTTCTAGCATTATCTTAGCAGTTAGCACTTTTTGTAGCATTAAACATGTTTTTCATCTTTAAACCTAAACCGTAAAATACTGCTCTGAGTTTCAGATCAATGAGTTTACGGGAAGAACAGGAAAAGGTTTAATTTAGTGAGAAAAAGTGTAATGCATGTATGGTAACTAACTTGCTTGAAAGTGGAAGGGGAGGCTAATTTTGTTAGTGGTGCCCATCTGGTATGTAACAATGAATACCTTCAAAACTATAGTTTAAATAAATATATGCCATAATGATTGGATAAAATTGATTTGAACTACTAGTGAACAAAGTCATAGCATTCAGTAAGCATCTTCTTTGACCTTACTTTGCCTCAACTGAAATTTTTAATACATAATTGTGCTCATATAGTTTGACTAATGAAACATATACTTTTTCCTTGCCTAAAAAATATTTCCTGAGTTGCAAAGTTCTTAAGCAGTAACTTACTTGAACATGAAGTGAACAACTGGAATTTAGGAAACTCATACTTCAAGTAAGTTCCTGAGGATATAAGTTGCTTTCAGTCATTGGTGTCTATTGTAGTGAGGGATTTGACACAAGAAAGGCTGTTTTGAATTCAGTTGGTAATGTTGATCATTCACACCATGCTGCTGCCTTCTGTTTGTTCTGTTCCCTGTAATCTTTCTTCTTAGCCAAGCTTGGTATCATCAAGGCTTTCATTTCTTGAATTACTAAATGATGGTTAGAAACATTAGATCAAATAAATGTTTATGTTTCTTTTAGAGGTTTAGCCTTACTGGTAGATGAGCAAAATAAAAAATTTGACCCATGCTCCCCCCAAATGGAAAACCTTGAAGAAAAAAAAAAAAGCCGTTTAATTCATTTCAGGATTTTGCAGGGGAGGAGATATCAACATCTTGCTGGTAATTTTTAGCAATTCTGCTGTTTGTAGGACTGTCCTTGTAGTGCAGCAGTACTTTTTGGAGGAGAAATATGAGAGTCATCAGCGATGCCATTTACTACTTGGCTTGGATGTTGCAGTGCTTGTGAGTGCCTACTGTAACAAATAGATGACTGCTCTCTAGTTCTCTAAGAACAGCTGCCCATGCACTGGTGCAGCTCTTGTTTCTCAGTGAGACACATTAGGTTTATGCTTAATCCTTACAGGGCTGTTACAAGGGTTTCCTCTCACTTTTCTTGCAGCATTTACTCTTTGGTGTGTAGAGTTCAAAAAAGCCCCTTCTTCCAATGGCTACAGCAGTGATTTCTATTTCCCTTCTGCTATGGAATCTGAAATGCAAAGGCCAAGTAGTAATGTGTACTTGCCTAGAAATAATGTGCTGAGTTTGTAACTACTGGAGAAAATAATTTGGCATGTAGTTATTCCCATGTACCTCCCTAGCACCAAGAACAATTAGGCACCAGCTGAAGGCAGTGACTGCCAAAAGCGCATTTGGATGATGTGGGTGTTTCTGGGTGGTACAGTCATGCGTTAACAAGTGTGACTGCATCACTAAAACACAAGTGTAGTTGTATCCTCAAGACCTTTGTAGGGATATGCTATCCTCAGGAGGAAAGGACACTGATAAAGCATCTGGCAGGGAGGAAAGGCAAAGAAATGAGTACAGCATATTGAAATGTATTTAACTGCTTGCTGTTAGCAAAAACCATCCACCTGAACTGGATATAGTGGTCACAGCTGCTTCAGAAATCATTCTCTGTGAAAGCTGAAGTGGGAGCAGGTCAGCTGCTCCAAATCCAGTTCTCTGAGTGTTAGAAGAAATCAAAACTGATGGGTGGATGGGTGGGCAGCAAGCAGCAACGGGGAGGGCACCTGCAGCAGGAA
>NW_010424061.1:70171-77711 GCF_000710305.1 Buceros rhinoceros silvestris | reverse complement strand
CAGGAATAGGGATCTAGGAAGCTTTTGCAAACCCTAGAGGAGATGAAGTCCCTTTGCCTGTGATATGCACACGGTCTGCTGATAGAGATAGGAAACCAGGTGTAATTTTTTCCATTTGCTGAGGCTGAACTCTCATAGGGCACAGAGCTACTTGCAAAAGTTCTTAGTTCCAGTGCATAGATCTTGCTCCCTCTTGCTCCTTGTATCCAGTGCTAAGGTCCAGTGGATGCATGTGTATTTCATGGGGAGGGGAAAGCAGCATCCCACAGAAATCTTAACCTTTATGCATTTTGAAAGAGGAACTTACTTTTTTTTTTCTTAAACCATCACATGCATGGATAAATGCTAGAGATGAAATGATACTGTGTGGGGTTGGGTAATAAAGTGTTCGTCACAGTGGATTCTGTTAGAGAACAAGTGATGAGTTGCAGTGAGACACAAAGAAATGACGGTCCGCAAGCCACAAGTGCTTTTAATAGGATAACTACCCATCATTTGCTTAGATTTCTTGTAGTTGCATCTTTCACCACGGGGCTGTTGAAGGGTGAGCAGATACAGCTCAGTGAAAACGATACAAAAGAAACCACCCAGCATCTTGTGAAATGTTTAGCAGCTTAATTAGATTCAGAGTATAATACTGTTAATAGTGCATAAATGACAGCTCTTTTCTGTTTATCTACATATCATTCCATTCTTTGAGCTTTATCCATTATTATTTAAATATAAGTATTTTAAGTATCTTTTCGAGAACAACCCCTATTTTTTCTTCCAATTTGATTTCACAAGATGTTGTCAAACTTCTTATGTGTAAGAGGATAAACAATATACTCTACCCACCAACAGTCATAAAGGGAGAAGCAAAGGAGAGGAAGTCCTGCCCCTGGATATCCAACGTTATGACTCAGTACTCAGGAAATGTGGGAAATAGAGGACTTCAGTCTTAAATGTTTCAGTGGGGTTTTCTTTGCTGCCTTCTGCTAATCTGCTAATCCTTTTAGAAAGCTAAATTCCATGGCTTTTTCTGGAGACAGTGGAGCACAGCTGATGTTTAAAGCAGTTTTTTTCTTTCAGCATAATGCAGCCATTGCCGAGGTCACAGGGGCTGCAGAGACTGTGCTCTGACTGCAATGGTAGTAAAGTGCGCTAGCTTGCATTGGGAATGAGCCAAATTCTATTCTGTTGCATCCTAGCGTCTTCAGAATTTAGCTGTGCTACCGCTGTGCTCAAGCTACACGGCATGACAAGTGAGCATTCCGTTAGATTCCTGGCTGGGATAAAATCAACAGAAAAGCAAATGCATCAATTTCTGGTACGTCTGAATAGCACCTCATTTGGACCTTGATATACGGTGTTGCAAGTGACAGAAGCAAATTAATTCAATATCTCAGGTTTCAAACCACATCATCTTGCAATGATGCCACTGACAGCTGTTGTGTCAGCTGGTAGTAGTGGGCAAGACACAAAATAATAACCTCCAGAGTTTGTAATACAGGGGAGGAAGAAGGGGAAAGAAAAACTACAGTGATGGCTTCTTTCTGGGTTTTCCTGTCTAAAGCAAGCTGCTGTAAGTTGTTTGGAAGAACAACTGCGAAGACTGGTGATACCTTTCCCAAGCTAAAGATGTGCAGAGTGGTCTAATTTTTCAGCTTCTTTGGGATGTCCCTAAGCTGCTGGCCCACATGTGACATGAGAGTGCCTTTGCAAGACAATGCTGCTGCTGGCACTGGGGTTTGTAGGTCCTTTTGAGCTCTGCTCGGACTGGTGTCATGGACTAGATGCTCTAGGGGAAGGAGGGGTTTAAAGATGCCAGCCAGTGAGCATCCCACAGGAAGCCTGTCCAGGTGTGCACTACATGCTGAGATGACTCTCCTTGCCCTTACTGGAGAAGCTGCTGCACAGCCTTTTCCAGAGACCCACGCTGCCAGCACCGTGGTCAGTCTCTGCTTTCTCACATGCTTGGAAAGAGGATGCACAGACCTAGTGCTTGAGGCAGTCAGGAAAAGACTTGGGGGATATAGGGCTTCTGGGGCTGGAGGGTTGAACATGCTGAGTCAGAGCTGTCAGCCCAAGTTCTTGAGGTGGCTCTCAACAAAACCTCACTAAGCTACCCACCATCAGTAATGCTGTGGGGCTCGTGGCACAAACTGTGTGGCTGGGTTTGGTGCTGAAAGTCACGGGTGCTGTGCCTGGCTGGTATGTGAGAAGATGATGGAGTGTCTCATGATTCTTTCCCTTCTAAGATCTCCATAAGGAGGACCAGCTGCTCTTTATGAGCTTAGTCTCCCTAGTCCCTGCTGAAGTGGTGTCTCAGAACACCAGGCACTATTGTGCACCTGGCTCACTGGAGGTGCCCCATCTGTCTGGCTGTTTCCCTCGGGGTTGTACCCACATCTGTTGTGGGTGCGCAATGGCAAAGGCTCACAACGCTGGCCTGCTGTGAAACTGGTAACCCATGAAAGCACCTTGCCTGGTGCTGGGGTGCTGCAAGGGCATAACACAGGGAAGTCCTTCATCTACAGAAGGCAGGGCTGGAGCTGCCTGTACCAAACTAATAAAATCATGTCTCAATTCCAAGGTGTATTTTCTGTCTTCTTATTTGAAATTGGGGTTTAAAACCTGTGTGTTGTTTTGCTTAAAATGTCATTGATGACTGAGGGTTACTATTTTTTTGGTTTTTAAATTTGTTTCTTTGTCTACTTCAAGCCTATCTTTCTTTTATATTTAAGGTAATACCTTATGCTTCAAGCTAGGCAGCTGTGCAAATCCTAGCTGGATTAGAGCCACAATATGCTACTTCTCTTTCCAGAGCAAAACTGATCCCAGATGTCCATCTCTTTTAAACTTGGGCAATTTATGCTCCCAGTACTGCTGATACAAAAAAGTCATAATGTAAATGCAGAGTCCTGGTGCTTTTCCTTTTCCTTAAATACAACAAAAGCAATCTCAGTCATATAAATTTATACAGCCTAAAAAACAATGAGGATGTTCTCCTTATATGAACAAAAGCTCTTAAAGATATTGCCTACACCGCACAAGCTTCTGGAAGGCTTTCTTGAAATCTTCATTAAAGATTGTGTAGATTAGAGGGTTAATAAGGGAATTTATATATCCCAGCCATGCTAGGAAATTAGACATGTCTTCTGAGATATGACATCTTTCACAGGTATTAACAACTACTTCTTTTACAAAAAAAGGGAGCCAGCAGATCACAAATGCCCCCAAGATCAGACCCAGTGTAGTTGCTGCTTTTCGCTCTCTTGTGCTGGAGATTCTCTGTTTTTTCCAGGACTTCTCGTGCTTAGATTCAGACCTGGGGCTTTGTAGGGTGGTATTAATTTTACTGCAGTTCACCAGGGGATCTGATGTCTTCTCTGCTGTGCTGGGCATTGAAGCTGATTTGATGCTTCTTTCACCTGTGTCCAAAAGGACTTGTCCATTTACCTCCTCCCTTACAATCCGGCTGATGCTTCTTCTGTGAAATGTCTTTGCTGCCTTGTATATCTTGTAATATAGGATCAGAATCAAGGCCAGTGGGATGTAGAAGGCGCCAAATGTAGAGTAAATGGTGGAAACAATATGGTCATGTTTGATGATGCATTCATCATCCCTGCTGGTCGTCTGATGCCGCCAAAACAAAGGTGGCATGGAGATGAAAATGGATATGATCCATACCACTGCAATCATGATGCCAGCATGCTTAGGTGTCCTTTTTTGTGCATATTCCACAGCATCTGTGATTGCTCTGTACCGGTCCAAAGCAATGGCAGAGAGATGCAAGATGGAACATGTGCAGCACGTAATGTCCACACTCAGCCAAATGTCACACACCACTTGCCCCATGATCCAGGTCTCCTTTACAATGTAGACAATGCTGAAGGGCATCACTAGGACTGCCACAAGGAAATCAGTCACTGCAAGGGAGCATATTAGATAGTTGGCAGGATGGTGGAGCTTTCTTGTCACAATTATTGCAGTCATCACGAGAGAATTGATGGCTGTTGTCATTAGTGCAAGCACAGACAGGGTAATGGAAATGAGAATCTTGGATGTCACCCATTTGAATAGTTCTTCTGAGGTACTATTTTGTTCAGTTGAGTTTATTAAATCCATTTTCCCTTTTAAAGATGATCTTTACCAGTAGCAGTTACCTGTTGGAAAAGTAAAAACATTCAGAAAGTGCATTCTTAGTCTCTAGAAAGTCTTGAGTTTTGTCAGTTTAAAAGACTGTGGACCCCAAACTTAGAAGAACTTCAGACTTATCATTAGAAATTATTATGGCTCCAGACAGATTTTTCTGGCTAGCACTATGTGGGATGCTCAGCTTTGGGAATAGGGGCCTCCTCTTTCTCCTTGATCTTGCTGTTGAGAAGGGCATGTTTGCATTTCAGGGGAGAGGAGTGCGCTGTGGCATCTGAGATGGCACTGCCCTGCGGGGTGCTGCACATCGCTGCAGGGGGGCGCCAGCCTTGTTCCTCAAGCAGGGCAGCAGTGTCAGTGCAGCCCCTGGGGTGCCAGCAGAGCAGCCCTCCTGGTAAATACTTTCACCAAATGGATTGTAGTGGAGCCTTGAAACTGGTTAAACATGACAATCTCATCCTAAAGTATTAATGATGCTTTTAGGCTAGCACTGCCTATTCCACTAAGCAATGTAATGACTGTTGAAAATGTTAATCCACAGGAGGCAGGCATAATGCTTCTTTTCTCTAGATAAACTCTTTTTCCCTATCACTGTGTGAGTCCTTTCTTGTGTATAGATAAGCATGGGCTTTCTAAACAGAGACATAGTTTTCAAGAGAAAACAGAAACGTGAAACATTGCAGTACAAACAGGAGAAGAAACAACTGAGTGTGGAAAATTTTGTTTTAGAGCTTCTTCTTATGCAGCTCTAAAATGAAACAGCTGAATGTACTTTAAAGCTTCAAATGGTTGAATTATTGTTTAACTGAAATATTATACATAGATTAAAGTCTTGAGAACATTATTACTTTTCCTCAAGTTTTGCAAATCTGTGGTTGCTGCTGAAGAAAGCTTCAGAAGCTTGTATGCTAGTTGTCTGCTAATGACTCTCTTTACAGAAACTGTTCAACTCCTCTTACGGCTCTGCAGGAAGCAAAAAAGCAGAGAAATACCGATGAAATAAATTCTTCGTTATGTTCTAGGGATGTGCACACTGATTTCTTATCATGAAGGGTTTCTGAGCACTCCATGGACTGCCTCTGAAGTAGGAGTTTCCAGCTTAGACTAGAGCTTGTAACTCACAGTAAGAGGATCAGATTTCATCCTCTTGCAAGTTTTGACCTGTAATTTCCTCTGTGCGTCAGATCTATCTGAGGAACCCCTAAGTGGGGTTTTCTCTGACAAATTTTGGAGTGTAGTGGGTGGGTTGCACTTACGTTGCATTGGATGCCACATATAGGGAAATACGTGAAGTGAATAATTTTTCTTAGGAAAAATGAGTCTTAACATAACTAAAGCTTTTTGATATTATCCTGGAGTGGCTGAAAAAGAACCTCATCTATTGTTTATAATCTTGGACCCAGCTTATTAATTTTGTTTGGTATTCTAACCTAGGCAATGCTTAATATGCTACTGACCTACACAAAAAAGTTTTTAGCATTGCTTGACCAAAATTTAATTGTACCGAAGATCAAGGAAAGAAAATGTATTTTAAGTGTATTTACAAATACTGATAAGAATCTTGTCCTGTACTTGAGCTGGTTATAGCATGTGTGTGCTCTCTTTCTCTTTGTGTCCCTCTCTCTGAACTTGAAATATACTTCACACACGTAAAAATAGATCTTTCATCATGTCAGTCTCACCTTAAAACCCTAGTTTGAAAATATTTTTGTCTCTAGCTCTCTGTCTTCCAGAGAAGGAATAGTCACGTGTTGTATTATCTGGTGAATGTTCAACCTCTGCTAAATTAATCTTCATTCTTGATCTAGTACACGTGGAAAAAATATGTGGCAGAAAGAGTTTATTGGGAAAAACTAAGACCTGTTGATATCCAGCAGGTGATCATATTTTAGAACAGTTAATCATTATGGTTAATTACCTTATAAATTACCTTATCTTTGGATATCACTCTTAATTGCAAGCAGGCAAAAAGCAATTTAGAGATAATGAAAGCTGATTACTACCTTTTGAAAGATTATTCAGTTTGAGACTGTAGAATAAGGAAAATAGTATGGATGAGTTTGCAAAACTGGTATGTAGGAATAAGTTGGTTTCCTTAGTGCTACAGTGATTTGGAGGCTCTTTATAAGAGATGTGCTCTTTATAAGAAGCACATGACAGAAATGTGCTTACTTGCCATGTGCAGTGATTATGCTTCTCTGTGCGGTTTAAAGATTATCAGCTGTTACACTCAGGCTGCTGTTTTATTCAGGCTGCTAGCATGAAAATACAGCAATATTGAAGACTACTACACTGAGTTTTTAGTGTACTACTGTTAGATAGATAGTTGTGCTGGAGTCTCCTGTTCACAGGACATAACCTGTTCTTGAATGGTACCCATCTGAACTTATGTCCTCCTGTTCCTGTGTGGAGTGTTAAGAGCCTCTGCTCTTTTCCTCACATCCCTGGCAGTAGGTGTCCAATATGGTCCCTGCAGGCTGCTGTGCAGACCAAAGAGTGTGGCTCCATCCAAGGGAGGCAGCAGTATGGTGACAAGATCTGCCCTCTGTGGCAGTGTCTCCCTTTGAGGTTATGGAGCCATTCAGTGGGCTGGGCTGCTTAGGACTGCCAGTCACAAAGTTTGGTGGCTTTTGTGTCCAAGTGGGATGGGGATCCTTTGCTTAACTGTGGTGTTAATTCGCACAAGGTTACTGGGTGATCATTAGCTAAAAAGATTGTTTTATAAATAATTTAAGGACTGCCACTTCTCTCTGTTTTGATCACTTGCAGGATGAACTAATTCTGGATTTTCCCTCTCTAAACTGAACTCAGTGGCCAACACTGGCTTCTGTCCTCAGCAAACAACAGAACCACTTTGAGGAGTATGAAGGATGATTCTGTAAACAGTGCATGGATTCGGATGCAGGAGAGCTGGCTTCTGCCCCTCTACTGTAGGCTTTCCATGACAATTTTGGAGCAAATTCATTTAAGTGCTTCAGTTAATTCTCTGTAAAATAGCTACAGGAGCACTTCCCTGCTACCCCACTTTGCATATTTGCATTGCCTTCTCTTAGTAGCCTGAATTATCTCTTGTATGCATTTAGTGCAGGGAGGATCTAATCTCAGGTGATACCCCCAGGTGCTGTGGACCTACTGGCTTAACTACACACTGCATTTCTGTTGCATTGCTGTTATCCCTGTGTGAGTCTGCTGAGATCTTGCCTGACAGAGCAGGCACAGTGCTCCTGCCCTGTGGTGTGGGCCTCTCCTTATGGCCACCTACCTGACATAAGACTTCAAAATGAGGTGTGGAAGACTTGGAGCTCTCTTCTCTAAACAGTGAGTTTACTTTGGTGAGTGAGAACAAACTTGCAGCCATGCTGAACTGAAGAGAAATCTGAAATTTCAGCAATTATAGAATGGG
>NW_010424061.1:66151-70060 GCF_000710305.1 Buceros rhinoceros silvestris | reverse complement strand
AGCAGTGATATGTAATTATTTTTTAAGAAATTGTTACAGTTCAGATGTTTTTAAAGCTACTTTTGTGGAACGGACAACTCAGTGTCCCTCTTGAAGGAGTAAGCTGAATCTATCAACTTATCACCGATACCTGTTGTGAAAGTTGCTCTTGCTGCAGTTGGAAGTGTTGTCTTTTGTTACTATCTTTTCAATATACAGTTGTTGTTGAAAATATTTGGAAAGACTTGAAGATTTGATTGCATTATATTGTCCTGAATTTAAGATTGGTGAAAATATTGTCATGTACTTTGTCTTCATTATAGATCTTAACATGGTAAATTTATCTACAACTGCTTTTAAAATACAAGTATGGTTTATTCAGTTGACCCATTAAAATACTAACTTTTGATTGCTGAACAAGACCCCTCTAAACAAAAGAAGCTGCTGTTCACCTAAAATAGCGTATCTGCTATCTTGGATACATGAACATTAGTACTTTTGTGGAATAAGCCACTTCTACAGATCCTTTTTCCTTGCCTCCCAGATACGGCATGTTAAGGTGACCAGAACATAAGTACTTCCTTGTCTGTAAAAGCATATGTATCATCCTACTGCTCTTGTTTAGAAGATATGGGACAAAACGTCTGTGCTTTACTTTTACAAAAGTAAACATTGAGTTTTTCTAGTGGACATTCAAAGAAAAGGTAATGTTGTTGGTCCTCCTCAGTTTTGCAGATGCCTGTGTATATGTTATTAAGCCCACAATCAACCATTTATGTCTGGGATTTACAAAATAGTAGTAAGATTGTTCTTGTTCAACACATTAGTCTGTCCTTCCAGGTTTGGAAAACAGCAGTCCTCTGCCTTTGAGTAAACCTGGAAAATAATATGAAAAACTGTTTTCTGGAGAAACATGGCTGGGAATGCCTTTGGGAAGGGCATCATGAGCCTACTGTGGGGTTCTGAATTTAGGCTGAACTGCTAGAAGTTCACAGCTTTTGAATTTTGGGTCTGGCTTGTTTTATATTGCTTTAAACACTGGCAGTGAGAAAACTTGCTGATTAGCATTTAAGTACTGCTTTTGAATACAAGTTTTCTGAGTTTATTGGTGGAATGTTTGCTTGCTTGCTTTTTTCCATGGGGATTCCTTAGCAAAATATGTCTTTAATTTAAAAACAGTAATGGTGTTCAGAAAGCAAAATGAGCAATTACTTGAACTGAGGGTATTTAAATTGCTACAGATAGCAGTCACAGCCTTTTGCATTAAGTAAATGCAAAGTTGTGCCAATGGCACACAGGTGTCTCTCACTCAAACAGGCTTCAGCTGGTGTTGACATGATGCAGTGTTTCACTTGCTCTGTTGGCCAAACTGATCTGTAAGCCAGTTAAAAGGCCCAGCTTTCTTGCACCAGTTGCAACTGATTCTACACACTTCTTTTCCTGAGGAAAGGGAGGACAAGTTTTCAACTATGCTGTTTTTATCACCTGTTCCTGTGTAGGCTAACCAGATATTCCCTGGAGCTAAGACTAAAATAACCATAGAGGGATAAAATAGCTCTAAGTACCAGCATTGCTTGGGAGCTAAAATTGCTTCTGAAACCAGCATGTTTTGCATGCCTGCAAAAACCCTTCCTGATGTGGCTGTATGTCTTTATAGATACCAACCATGTGAAGTACTAATGATGATAGTTTAGTAATGACCCATCATATTAAATATAAGTAGAGGAAAATAATACTCTTTTGGATTAAACATGTCTGTTTAAGAAAGATGAGCTTGTACTTGGATCTGGTAGGGGATGTGTACTTTGTTGAGCCTGAAGCCTAGCATCCCAACAGATGAAGAGGAGGAGAGGGGCACTTTTACTTGATTCTTAGCATCCTGTCCTTAAATTATTTCCTCCCAATAACTCTTTCTACAGTCCATCCTCTGGGACAAGGAAGGGCTGACTGGCAGGTAAGAGAAGTTACCTGCCAGCTGAAGGCAGCTGCAAACCTGCCATTTGTGGAGTGCAAAGTACACGTCTATCCGTAGCTTGAAGTGCGAAGCAGAAATCACAAGGTTGCCAGCTTTCCTTACCCAGTCTGCATTTCCACATGCTTAGAACTCTTTTTTTGTTTTTTTTCCCTCTGTATCTTCTACTTAATTAGGACACAGAGTTATTTCCAGTTCTTAATCTGTCTACAAATATTTGTATATGTGTGCTGAAGTAATGCTTTGGATTCCCTGTTTTGTGTGGTACTGTCTCAGCCCATGGGATTGAGCACACTCTGAAACCAAAATGTATTGGTAAGCTGGAGGAGTATCTCCAAAGCTATTTAGGTTTTGCTGTTTGAGTCACTATTAACTGGAGTTATTTATTGTTTCTACTTGTAGAAGGTCACAACAGGCCCATTTATAGAAACACAGACAACAAATAACTGTAAAATAACAGATAAATTAATTTAACTAATATAAACTAAAGATAATACAGAATTCTGCCTCCCAGGCACCCCTCAGGAGAAGCATGGCTAAACAGATATTCTTTGCAGCATGCCCCGAATATCAGTATAACACATGAAGGAAATACATCTGAGAATCCTGGAGAATAGGTGCCTCCAGCTCAGAGGTGCACAAATCCATTTATTGCCTGAGCACAGACATGCTGATTTCTTTCAAAATGGCAAAGAAAAGTCCATTTCTGTGCCTTGAATGCAAGGCACAGAAGTTGCCTAGTAAACCTGCATCTGATGCTTTTCTGAGCTGTGTTACAGTCTAAGCGTGCCTGTGTTGGCAAAATGATATGCTCTAGTATGTTTTGTGTCAGGCACAACAAAGATGATGCTTGCTTTAATTTTCTGGGTGGCTCTTTAAATTTTTTCAGCCAACATCCTAAATTTAGAGTCTTTAAATTCTTTCAGCCATAATTTCAAATGGCTAAAATGACAAAATCTGATGGATTTAGCCCTGAAAGTTACCGCCCCATATGTCTGCTCTGTCACGTTACTGCTCCTGTAGCAAAATCAACAGGAGAGAGATAGCACTTCCATTAAAGCAACTGAAACGCACAGTCTAAAGGCTTGTTCAAGCTGCCAAGGAAGGTGAACTTGCCCTCTGCCATGGATGCTGATGGCAGAGATGAAAACACCAGCTCTGTTAGGACCAGAATGAAGGCAGTAATCTCTGGCAAAGGGGCAGAGAGAAGTGCTGAAATAATTTCTATCCTCATCTCCCCTGTGTGATTCATGTTTCCTACTGAGGCTGTATAAACTGCAGCATGCTGGCTGTGACTCCTTTGACACGCCTCCCTCCAGGAAGCTTTCTTTGGTCTGTGTTTCATTACTTCATGAACTTTACCAAGTCTGCAAAATACCAGACTCTTCCTGCCCAAATGTGACAATGTCGTGCAACAGGGATTCCTGTGCTTCTGTCACAGGGCGGGCAGCTCCTTGCCTTCTGCATTTCAAAGGTGTCACTGCAGTTCCTGGGAAGGTACCACCTGAGTTAGCTTTAAACTCAGCCAGGCAACCATGAGCAGGGCCCTCAGCAAAACCTGCCTGGGAAGCAGGATTGCTACATAGGTGGGGTTAGCCTGTGATACACTCCTTGATGCCTTTCTCATGTTCTCTGCTTGCATCTGGTGGACTGCAGTGTAGTCCTATGCTGCTTGTCAAGCCTGCCTGGAGGATACCTTCCCTGCTTATTGTCATTGTATCTGTAGCTACTGCTGCATTTGCTTATATGGAAGAATGATGTTCTGAAAGTAATTATGCATTCCTTGCTGCTTCTGGTATTGAAGTTGAGGTTATTGGGTTTTTGTCTCCTTTTGGAAAATTAGTCACTCATCTGTGTTTGCTCTTTATTTCACGTCCCTCTGCTATCTGTTTTAATCTAGCTGAGGGGGATGGGGGGTAGGCCAGCCAACTTCTCAGCCAGCCCACTGGCCGTGGGGA